>NC_056742.1:152836298-153136298 GCF_019279795.1 Protopterus annectens
AGCCCATAGGGCTATCCCATTACCATGACTCGTGCCCTAACCCTAAGGTCTGTGACGACTGCAGCGCAGTGAAGGACATAGCAATGTCCTCCACTATGGTGCGATAGTCACAAACCTTAGGATTAGGGCATGGGTTAGGGTAAGGGGATAACTTTACCAACTATCCCCTTACCCTAACCCGTGCCCTAACCCTAAGGTCCGTGACTATCGCACCATAGTGGAGGACATAGCTTGTCTTTTATGTCCTCCATTGTGCTGTGGTGTTTTCGGTGAAGTGCACTTACGCAAAAGTTCACTTTCGTTAAAGTGAAATTTCGCAGACGTGAGGCTTCCTATTACAAGTTCGAAGTAGTGAACTTTCATTCTTGTAATAGGAATCCATATATATATATATATATATATATATAGAGAGAGAGAGAGAGATTATAGATATAGATATATATATATATATATATATATATATATATATATATATATATATTTATATATATATATATATATATATTGTTGTGTCTTTCGGCTTTTCCCGGTTAGGGGTCGCCACAGCAGAACTCCGGTCCGCTAATGATTGGTAGTTGATTTTTACATGCCAAATTACCAGCCCTGACGCACAACCTTCAATTAAGGTACGCCCATTCACGCATGTCTCCACGCAGAAGACGCTCTAGCTGAGAATCGAACCGGACAGCGTCTTACTGTGAGGTGACAATGCTAAATATATATATATAATATATAATCCGGAGACCAAAATCTCGAAAGTTCAAAATACTGAAAATTCAAAATACTGAAAACACACAGGATACCAACACTTACTATATTCCAGCACAAGTACATACAGAAGCATTCCACCCTTTAACTATACACCATGTGGGGGGCTGTGCCCCACATCCCCTGTTACTTAAATATACCAACTCCGAGATTGCACTTCACTACACTAAGTTCAATCTCGGAGTTGATATATTTAAGTAGCAGGGGGTGTAGGGATGCAGGTGGGCTTTCCCCCCTGCTTATACATGGAAAAGAGTAATATGGTTTGCATTTTATTTGTTTCTGTATGTACTTGTGCTGGAATATAGTAAGTGTTGGTATCCTGTGTGTTTTCAGTCTTTTGAGTTTTCAGTATTTTGAACTTTCGAGATTTTGGTCTCAGGATTTTGGGCTTTCAGGATTCTGTAGCGCTTGCATATATATATATATATATATATATATATATATTTTTTTTTTTTTTTTTGTTCAATGGAAGAGCTGGGGGGCATAGAACTACCTGTAGATTAGCCAGTGTCTAAAATGTTGCCATTAGCTTCTTTTTCTTTTTTACTCTTCAATGGAAAAGTTCGGGAGTTGGGATTTAACTGTAATGAGCTATAACTGGTGGTAGACACTTTGTGAGCAGCAGAAGAAATTAAATTACTTAGAGCAATTATTTTTCTTGCAAGAAGAAACTGCAGACAAAACATTCCTTATACTTTTACAGTTAGTCAAGACAGGCCTTAACAGATGAGCCTGACTAATCAAAATTCTGAAAATCAGAGTTGCAGAAACAGACAGTTTTTCCCATACTTAATAATCTTTCTGTCCTTATCAGAAAGAATAGGATTGGAATTAACTAAGTGTTTAGCAGCAGCAGGATTAACTAAAGCTGTAGCTGCTGGGTCTGTTTGGGAAAAATTTAAAAGACTGAGGAACTTTATAACATATCTACCTCTTTAGGAGCAGCTGTCTGACTATCAGGAAAACTGCAGGCAGCTACACACACATCCTCCAAGACAGACAAAACTGGAGGAATGGGTGCAGGTTCTAGAAATTCCTTCTGTAATTGTTCATAATATTTTCTGAGGGACTGAAAAACCTCAGTGTTCTCCCATTGAAAACACTGGCACATCCTAAAAAATAGTCTCAGAGAAAGAGAAACCCACAAAGGGAGAATCAGAAATTCAGCTCTCCTCTGAGTCTGAATCAGAAATATGAAGAGAAAACCCTATATCTGTCCCTTCATCCTCTTGTCCAAATTCAGTATCTTGAATCTCTTCAGGAAAGGAAGTAGCCCTCTTTATCATACCAGAAACTACTTTACAAGATGGATCAATAGCCTGAATTAAACCCTGAGCCAGACTCACTAAGTTACTCCTGTCTAAGGAAATTTAAGAAGGAATGGATATATGCTTAGTTTTCTGCTTTTTCGACTGAGAAATGGGGCTAACAGTGTTATTACTGGCAGCAGCAGCCTTCCTAGGGATGGGCATGACATTCTGTAAAAACATGGAAGCCTGCCCTTGCCCACTGAGGGGACCCCAACAACCTCAGAGGACATGAATATCATCTGGTTCACAGTGGCTGAAGGTGCTACATCAGAGGAATTCAGGGTAAAAGAAGAGTTGCCTGAGGTACAACAAATTGTTACAGCAGAGTCACCCACTTGTGACTGAGGCAAACTGCTAGCCTGTTGTGGTGGCAAATGATATTTTCTTTTGAGGCTGGAAGACTGAGTGTGGGACCAACAGTTTGTTCCATGGTCAAGTTAAAAATGTTGCCCCTTTCCCAGGAAAATCAAGCAGCAAATGCCAGCAAAAATAAAAAGTCTTTAAAAGTCACTTTTGTCACAGACTAACACAGTAAAAAACACCTCAAAATATTATGTCAGCCTCATAAAGTGAAATAAGCATAAGTTTTCCACAGAAAAACATGGTTTTCAGGTACTTAAAACAACTTTTAAACTGACAGGAGAAATTAACACTTCTGTTTAAAAGTACAGTACAGTCCCATGACAGTTCATTAGAACACAAACTCCTAGCTTTAAAATAATTTTCCTGAAAGGAAAAGTATAAATAATAAGCAAAATTATTAAATAAAAGGTTTTCCCTCACGTGGAACTTATCTGCCCAGCAAAGGAAAAGCACAAGCCGAATGTCAATCCTCAAAAGCCTCAGAGGAGTGTACTCCTCAGTAGCAGTAAAACTCTGAAGGGTTTTATACCCAAACTTGTCTTTTAGTCAGCTCAGTTCATTGCTGCCTGACAGTTTGGGAACATGGAAGATGCCCCAAAGCTTTAGAAGCTGGCTGGTTGTATCCTTGACAGGATATAACCCATATAACTCATATAGGTAAGGCGACTGCAGCAGTGATCCATGTGATGAACATGAATGAGCTCATCCCATGAGGTCAATAGATTTGACCTGGAAGCACTTGTTAAACTTTAACTAGAAAGAATACAACAACATTAAATATGTTAATTCATACCTGGAAAAGTGCTTCTCATGGATTAATATGATTCAGTATTATATATCACTGATATTTCTTTAAAACATCTTGATGGTTAATGTGTGATAAACCTTTTCATTGTGGAACAAGTTGGAATGCATTTTTTTTTATTCAAAAATAAGTAAATGTTCCCATAGAGAGGTAGAGTGGAGAGTTCTGAATAATGCTATTGTTTATAAACTTATAATAAACTGTGCACTAATAGTTACACATTTACAAGAAAAGTGATCCAACTTTGTACAGAGAAAGTCTTCTGATTGCATTTCTGATACTTTTTTGTTAGAAATGTCAGGAAACTTGGGAATAGCTCACATCATCAGACCAGCATGTGCACCTGATTTGAAAATGAGGATTAAAAGTTTGTATAAAATGTATGTATGATAACAACACATAGTGGTGAGAAAGACAAGATTACATGCAATATTAGGTAGAAAAATATTTAAAAAAATAAATTTCAAGCAGTCTATAAAGTAGAGACACAAGATGTATAAAGTTTATATAAACGTCATAACATTTCAGACAGGTTTGCATCAAACTGTCAAGTTAAAAAAAAAAACAAGGGAAACCTGATATAAGGCAGTTTCATATGACCATGAAAGCTTACAGGCTGGTATTTCTTCCATCAAGTCTTGGGTATTTCCAAAATGAAAGTAAAAGACAAAAATAGCTAGTTGGCATTAAAAGCAGTTTTATTATCAAGAAGGTACATTTTTGTGATAAGTACTGTCTATCTTAACTCTACCTGTTAACTGGGTTTTGTTAATTTGCATGGTCTGTCCATTAAATTTACTTTTGTATGCTGATTGTATGTACTGAAAGCATTGTGTATCTGTTCATGGTTGGGCTCTTCATAGAGGCCAGGTTGTAGAAGAAAGGGTCTGATGACTGACCAATAACTTGGTTAACAAATGGTTATATAAATGATAAAAAAGCTGACAAAACATATCAATAGTTTAAGGAATCCAGAAAACATTATTGCTTGAAATTTGTGTTATCATGTCATGTTTCTGTCCATTTTGGAACCACTGGGACTGCAGAGAGAATATACAGGTAATGGTTTTATTACATCTGAGTGATAATAACAGTTTTAGCTGGATGGGGGTCCAGATTAAGATTTATCAAACTAGTCAGCAGAACTGTACAGGGGTTGAGAGCAGTGACTAGAAGTATGCCAGGACAGGGAGCTTATAAGAACATGTGACAATGCAGCAGTCTGCATTTTAGTAGTAGGGATTGATGGTCTCACCACCTCAAACATATTGCTGGGGCCCAGTAATAGGATCTATTTGAGAAGATTACTGGGCTAGTCACAGACTGATGAAATGCTTTAGCTGATGCAAATAAAGCAAATGCATACATAGGGTGTGAGGATGTTTTTTTATTAGGTTGTATATGAAAGGTGTTTCAGGGAAAATATATTATGTCCAATTCAGATTTAGTAGGTTGTGCAGTAAGTTGATACTGTGATATGACCCAGATAATATTTTATAGAAATAACATAGAATAAAAGGGGCGTGTTGCAGAAGCAACCTCTTGAAATTTAGAGGATGGACGTCATTTACATTTAGGTTATAAACTGCAACTAGTAAAGCCTGTTTGCTGGGCACAGGTCTGTTCACCTAGTTAGTGGACAGTGGCATTGCAGGCTGCAAAACACACCTGGGCTGAGCACAGGTCCATGAAGGAAATGGCTCTTCAGGACTTCTACATACTAGGAATAAAAAATAAAATAATAATAATAATAATAATAATAATAATGATTAAAAAATGGCAGAACACCAGATTGCAAAGGGTTTACCATCACCATGTTAAGCAATTTTGTCAGGTGTGTCTTTACAAAGCACAAAGGGGTTAGGTTTGCAAGGGAACCTGTATATATATTTAAATATTAATATTAACAATTTCCTGGGCAAAACCTATTTTCACAAAATATCTAAAAATATAGGATCCATGACAGATGTCCACTTAACAGGGAAAGTCCACAAGACAGAACTGATAGAAACAGTTTTCAAAGAAGCTCAAAAAAGGGCCAACTGGTACAAACAGTATACAGTAAGTATATTATCAGTTTCTAATAATTACTATTACTAGCAATCACAGAGGAAAATACAGGCGGAACAGGGGACAGTAACAGTCAGGGGTTAAGAACCTAAACAGTTCAGACCAAAAGCAGCATAAAAGGATAAGAAATAGTTTCAGTACATGCATTATAAATAAAGACATAGGGGAATAAGTAACACATTTTGGAATGGATTCATTTAGATGAGCTTTATTTAGAAGATGAAACGAATGAGAGTCAGAACCAAGGTGAGATGAACTGGTAAAAAGGGAATAAAAGATGAGACGCTAAATTCAATAAGTAAATAGAAATTACAGTAATGCAACAGCTAGCTAACACGTAAGAAGATCGAGACCCAGCATACTGGATGTCATGGCCATAGTTTTAGCAGGGTAAAATGTACAATATTAACTAGTGTAAATAGGAATGCAGCAGTTCAGTCTGAAGTACGCATTGCATAAAGCAGTGTCAGAAAGAAGTCACATGTGAAATCTCATAGAATCAAGTGTCAGAGGACGCCACTTATGCATTACGATATAAATATAGTGCTACCATACATACCTCTCAACCTGCAAACACTGAAAGTAGATACAAAGGCCCTTGAAAATTAGGTACATCCAACCAAAAATCTGGACATATAATTAGCATAAAATGTGAATACCAAAGAGCACACATCATACCTCTCAAATGTCCAGAATTTTGCAGAATGTCCAGATTTTTGGATAATATTTTTGGTCTGCTCCTCATAAAATTTGTGTTTTTTTTTGACAAATCACTGTGATAATCTGAGGACTGAAGTCACTAAATAATTACATACATATGAGTTTCAGACTTCAAATCCTTCAGAAAATGTATTGTAAAACAAACCTTGTTACTCTGGCAACATTCTACGTTTAGAAGAGTAACATTTAAAATATGTCCCTATTTTTGGGCCTTTGTCCGCCAATTTTGTAGGGATTTGTCCAGATTTCTTGCACTAAGAGGTTGAGAGGTATGCACACAGTACTTCACACTTCTAGTTGGAATGTGGGATACTACTTAGAAACACACATTTAAAAGCAGAGTGACAAGAATGATATGGAAATATAATGACACTATGAAAGACGTTAACTGTATCTGAAAAAGGGAGATGTAAGATATTGGCTCTCTTTCTTTAAATTATTGGTGCCACTAGTTATGTTGGCCATGTAGTGTGGTTTTCTGCATACTAGACAACTTCAAAAATCATATGTGATGACGGGATTCATAAAGTTGTGTTTGAAGGAGTAAATCAACCCTGAAAATAGGGACATACCGCCAAAATAATAGGTACATCATTTGTAGGGGTAATTCAGGCCTGAAAATATGTATGCTCCTCCAAAGTAAGCCTGCTACCACAGTAGAAGATTGTTATAAATAAAGTACTGAAAAAAAGGCACAAAAGCATTTTAACTCATTGTCTGGATCCAAATATTTATGCATTTAAAATCAGATGGGGCTTTGGTGTGAGGCGGTTATTTGCAAGGGATGAGGGTTGCAAACTACTGCCCAAAAAGTGGGACCAAGGATGCATCCATCATGAAATTACTGGCAGGACTGTGTTTATAAGAAACAATACAGGAATGTCCATTTACTGAATAATGAACTGTGGGATCAAGCAGTGTTATGCATCAGATTGGAGTGTTTGCACTAACCTGCATAACATAACATTAGTTACAGGGCATAGCTTATTCATGGTGTGACAATGACATTGATGATTCAGTCACTCATTTCAATGGGAAAAGTTCAAGAGCCTTGCAACAAGCACATACATCTCCTGAATGTGCTTGATTATTCAGTTGCTCATTTCAGTGGAAAAAGTTCAAGAGACTGGCACCAAGCACATACAGAAGACCATGAAGAAACACTTAATGAATGGGCAAATTGTGGAACAGTTACAACTTCGACTAGGAAGCTCCTGGCAAGCTAAACTATTTTCTTCACACCTATAAATCTTTTGATGAGTTAAACTGACTCAGTATTATTTATCATTTACAATGTTACAACTTTTGTTAAAAATTCCTTTCAGTGTGACACATTTCTAAGAGTACAAATGAGATACAGTTGTGAGGTATGAGTACTGATGAGGGATAAAGTACAGTTGTGTAAAATTTTACCATAACAGTAGATGTCCTTCTCTTCACTGTTGCAGTATTCTTTGCTATAGGGATCTCCCACTCAAGGCAGCCTGAAGTCCAGCCAGTATACCAAAGACTTATGGGTGGGGATTTAATAAACTCCATGTGGGAATAGTGCAAGTCCTGCACGGAGAGTACATGGCTGTGTCTGCTGCTCCCCCTCAGCAGTGTGCCTTGCATATTAATGATGGCATGCTACTGAGGGAGAGCCATGTAACATGGTTACAGAATCAGTGCAGGGGGTGTGTCCTGAGATGAGTAACACACACCCTGCACTGCCAAAGTGCCAAATGGCACTGAAATATAAAAGTTAAATATTTTATTTCCTTTTTTTGTTTGTTTGTCTGCCTGGCACAGCGCTTAACAATGGACATGTGCCAGACATCTAAAAACAGAAACTGGATACTTTTAATTTTAACTTCAAAGGTCATGTTTAATCATAGCTGAGTGTGTTTGTGTGATGCAGTGTGGTGTTCAGCAGTGCTTAAACATAGCTGAGAGCTATATAGAAATGTATAGCAGTAGTCATTACATCCATGTAGCTGAATGTTTAGAGTCATGGCCCTGTGTGCAGTAGATGCATGGTTCAAATACACAGACAGGCCATTCAAGTTTTACATCTGATAGCAAAGTTTTATAAATTATTTATTTTTTTTATTGATGTGTGTATTGACATATGTTAACTGGGTTAGTCCAGCTGGGCCAGAAGGCCATTAGCAGTGGAGACCCGAGGAGAAAAGATCCAGTCACACACAAATCTACAACACCTAAAATACACACTCCAAGATAAAGAAATTAAAATACATAAGGTCAGGAAATATAGAAGTGCAATACATAACATAATAATAAACTATTAGTAATGAACAAATAATTTAATGTTAGATATTTTTTTAAATGTGGTTTTCCCTTAGCTAAGCTCTGCTAAGCACTGCTAAGCCAACCCAAGCAGTGCTTAAACAGGACCCATTTTAGCATTGCTTAGCAATGCGCAGCTCCACTTAGCTGGTTTGGGCACTGCTAAGCAAATCCTGTTTAAGCAGTCCTCAGCTCAGCTAAGCTGGTTTGTGCACTGCCAAGCATTCCTAAGCATTTCCTGTTTAAGCACTGCTTGGCTATGCTCAGCGTGTTTGCGTGGTGCTAAACAGAGTGCCACATTTTTAAAAATGGCCCAATGGTGGCAAAGGGTGGGAAAACAGCTTTATTTAAGTGCAACAGGTGGGAATACAGCCAGTATCTGTTGGAGTTTGATCTTGGCAGAGGCTATGTCAGGAGTTGGAGAGGGTGCGTGCTTCCAGGAGCAGCTGTGGGGCATTTTGGAGTCCAGGGTCACGGTTGGACTCCTTGTGAAAGACCATGACATCCGGCAGGTGCAGGGCCAGTACCAGGGGACAGAATACAAATCAGAGGCCTGGAACTAGCTGACATGTGACCTCACCAGTGCAAATGGTATCCCTCACACAGGTGTGCAGTTGCGTCACCATTATGATGACCTGAAGCATAGGAAGGGGATTCTCTTGGCCACATGGATCCCAGATGCTCAGGCTGACAAGGCCCCACATGTTTGTAAGTATTGTAAACATTGTTTTACCAAATTCTAGTATGAATATGTGATAGACAGATACACATAATGGTGTGTTTCTCTCCCCACAGCTGCAGAGGAGAGACCGTGTAACCTGGAGGCCCATGCAAGGTGCCTAACCAAGTTGTGTCATGAATGTGGTGAGTAAAGATATATATTGCAATCTATAGTAATATATATATAAAAAGAGTACAGTAGTAACTGCAATTAATGTGGTCATAGACCTGGACTGATATAAGTAAGTAATGCCAGTTACAGTCCAATACAGATGAAAGCATGATACCTGCTAATGTTAAGGAAAGTAAGTTATAACTGCATTAATAATGTTAAAGAAATAAAAGTTTATACTGTATTAATAATGTTAAGGTAATAAAGTACAACTGCATTCATAATTTTAAGGAAATAAAGTTCAACCACAGTCACAGTGTTAAGGAAATAAGGTTCAGCTGCATTCAGAATTGTTAAGGAAATAAAGTTACTACTGCATACATTGTGGAATAACAGCTGTCTTGCAACACCTGCATTATCTAAAGTGTTCACCAATGAAGACTGTTAGATGTATACCAATCACTGTTTCATGTCACCCCTAATAAAGCTTTGTTGAGGAAAATGTGTGTATTTTGGGCTGTTGGTCAAGAAATCAAGTATGACAAGTGCTGTGAAGTAAACACAGGAATAATACTATGAAGTGACTGAAGTTTAGCTGATAAAGAACTGCTGTGCTAAAGTGTAGATGTGGAGCTGTACTACAAGAATAAGCATTATCATATTTGTTCTGCACTAAGATATGAACATGGAATAGTAATAGCTAAGGTATAATTTAAATTTCTAGTCTCCCACCAGGACACAAGTGCTCTTCAGCAATTACATTCTGCTTGCTGGGCACATTCAATCAAATCTGCAGTCTGTGGCTACCACTCCACCCATACACTATAAGAAGGAATCAGTACTGTAAACTAAACAAGGATACACATTTTGAGCCTCAAGAGCATGGTCAGTCCACCCAGGCATTCTACTTCTATGGTTTATGAGAGTGAAGCTATTACATTAGCAGTATTTCTTAGTAGTTCTCAGCGTGCTAATAAAACTGACTGTTGTAGCCTTGTGTCCCCCCCAGCTAGTACAGTAATCCTAACTGTCCAATAGACTGTATACAATTAATTCAGATCCCTGTGACTAAATTAAGCATCAAGCAGCCCTCTAAGTGCTTTCTGCCTTAGTTTGTATCACCTGGAGGCCCACCTGTTTATTTGCATCTCTATACATTCCCCTTCATTGCTAATGTATCTCCCTACTCTAATCTGTGCACAAACTGGTTACTAATCAGCAAGTCAATGTGAAGACCCACTCCCAGCCTTAATAAACTTTGCTGTCTCTTCTCTCCTTCACTTTACAGGTAGTTTGAATTATTACTTACCCCCTCTGAGGCCTTCACTGATTTCCACTGATTGCCTCTCTGGTTTATTTGCATTCCACCTGGTTTACACCCCTTGTGCTATCTCCCTCCCCCAGTACTAAGTCTATATTAGAATCCTGCTGAGCATGGAGCCATCTTTAAATTTCTAGTCTCCCATCAGGGCACAAGTGCTCTTCAGCAATTACATTCTGCTTGCTAGTAAGCCATTAAACCTCAGGAATTTGTTTAAAGTGTTCAGATTGGTAAAGTAATGCTTACTTTTTTCTCTTGTCTTGTTGGGCTCTGCCCCACTCCGTTCGCTCTCGCTAATGCTCGGGGTCTCTCCGCTCCCCTGCCCTGCCCCCTATTCCCTCCCGCCCCCACTACCTCTACATTTATAGTAATCACAGCCACACCCACAGCTCACTCTCGCATCACCTCCACCAATCACAGCTCCTCAATACTCTCAATCACTCTCATTCCCACTAGGCATTTTTTACATCACCCACACTCCTTCCCCACCGACATATAGTGCAACCCTATAATTCCTATTCAGACCCCCCCAACTAGAACCAACTTAAACTTTATAATCATGACTATCACACAACTAAGTCTAGTCTGTCTTCTCATAATTCTTTACAACACCACAAGTTATCACTCTAGCAATATCCCTAAACTTAGTAGCACAACACTACATTATGCACTCTCATATACAGACACCACACATTATAATGATATCTGCCCACAATTGTTCAAGAACTACATAATGGACCAATTCAGAAATAAACACATATGCTCTCATTCCTACTCCAAAAAACACAATACTTTCTCACACTCCTCACCAAACTCCAACATCTGTATCACCATTTTAACACCAGGCTCACCATAAGTGGGGATATCCACCCCAACCCAGGCCCAAATCCATCCTGTCCAACATAAACTGCTCCAATACAAATGTCAAAACATAACACTCCCACTTTCTTCATCCCTGGGCAAATCAGCAACAGCAGCAAAACCAACCATCTTTTAATGCTAAATATTATTATTAGAAGTATCAAAAATAAAATACCTGAACTCCAGGCCACAATAGCACACTACTCCCCAGACATAGTTGCTTTAACAGAAACCTGGCTAAATAAAAACATAGCTAACTCAGAAGTTCTCCTTACTGGCTACAATATCATTAGACAAGACAGACCACTTCGTAAAGGGGGTGGAATTGCCTTACTGTACAAGTCCAACTTAACTGTATGTCAGTTACCAAACTCCTACCCCTCCCCCAATAATTGGGACATACTTATCTCACAACTGCAACTTCACCCTAAAACGGTCATCACCACAATTGTGATCTATATTCCACCTGGTAATACACCTGCTAGCCTTGAAGACTTCTTATCCTGGTGTTCTTCCACATACTCACAAGAAACCCTTATTCTGGGGGACTTCAACCTAGATTGGTTCACCTGTATATCAGAACCACCAAGTAATATAATAAATCTCCATGGCTACCAGCAGCTAGTCCAAATTCCAACTAGATGTGATAAAAAATCTAAAAGGGAATCCATCCTTGACTGGGTCCTAACTAACAACCTCACATTGCACCCTCACACAGGCAGTCTCCCAGACACCTTAAGTGACCACAACATAATATACTTTATACATAGTAGAACAAGCATATGCAAAACCACTAACTATATATCCACTAGAAACACAAAAAAAAATATCTCCTGAGGTCCTCAACACTTTACTCTGTAACTGTGACTGGACCCCCCCTAAAAAGCCTCCCACTTGACCAGGCTGTAGCATATTTCAACAAAACATTTCTACAACACCTAGACACTGTCGCTCCACTGCGCAAAATCAAGGTTAGAACCTCTACAAACCCCTGGCTGAGCAAAGAAACCAAACAAATCCTCAAGTCCAGAGACTGCCTGGCTTTACTATCAAAAAAATAAAGAAACACAAAGCCTAACTAAGTACCAAGAATTGCGGAACCATGCAAAAAATGCATTAGGCTAGACAAAAAATCCTACTACACAATATTACAAGCTAAATACCAACACGATCCCCAAAAATTTTGGAAAAATGTAAACCAGCTACTAAAATCCACCCAAAAGGCTACTCCCAAACCAACCACCCCTGACACTAAAGTTCCCATTGAAACACAATTCAGCTCCCACTTTGTGAACTCAATTCTATCCTTAGTATCACAGGACAGTTCCTTCCTCACTATCCCCCCCAACACAAATAACACTAATACAAGCTTTACCCTCAAAACAGTTTCCACCACTTCAATCAAAAGCATGCTCTTCAAACTAAAAACCTCATCAACAGCAGCCGACCTACTCCCCAGCTATTTCTTGAAACTCACAGCAGATGCTATTGCTATCCCAGTCTTCACTCTCATAAACAGATCAATTGTTGAAAACTATGTGCCCAAACTCTGGAAAATATCATATGTTACACCCATACATAAAGGTAGAACCTCCACTGAATTTAATAACTACAGACCCATTGCTTTACTCTCCCCCCTGGCCAAAATCCTAGAAAAATGCATCCATACCCAGATGCTAAACTATATCCTAGACAGAAACATCCTGTCACCTACTCAGCATAGTTTCAGACCTGCCCATAGTACCACTACAGCCCTCCTCTGCTTCACAGACACAGTAAACTGTCTCAAAAATGAAGGCCTACAGGTGTCAACTCTTTTTTTGGATATGTCCAAAGCATTTGACACAGTCTCACACCAAATCCTGCTAAACAAACTAAACCAATATCACCTATCAAATTCCACTCTTACCCGGTTCCAAAGCTACTTAACTGACAGGTACCAAGCTGTGAAATGAGAAACTTCTCTCTCTCCTCAGCTGCCCATAACTATAGGAGTCCCACAGGGTTTTATCTTAGGACCACTACTATTCACAGTCTTCACAAATGACCTCCATACCTTCACACAGCATGCATCTATAATTCAGTATGTAGATGACACTACCTTTATCTGTGCTGCACAAAACATTCCCACCCTCCTGCAAACAACTCAACTAGCATTCTCTGACATTGAAAACTACCTTACCAAAGCCCAACTTATCCTCAATCCAAAGAAAACTCAGCTTATGATTATAACCAGTTCTAACAAAAACACTGATAACAGTCAGTTCATATCTACTCCATAAATGCTACTCCAATCGCTCCAGTGGCACAGGCTAAGCTATTGGGAATAACCATAGACTCCCACCTAAAATTTGATAGTCATCTCAACTTAACTATTAAAAAAGTACATGCCAAACTGGGATCACTCTACCGTATCAAACCATTTCTTACCAACAACACAAGGTCAGTCATTGCTCGCTCCCAACTACTATCCACCCTGCTCTATGCTTCTCCCATTCTGACTAATCTCAACAAAGCTGAACTAAGCAAAATGGAAGCCTGCTATAACAGAATTGCCCGCTTCGCTGCAACTTGCTCATATAGAACTCATCACTGTACTGCTTTGAGACAGGTCCACTGGCTTGAACTGCCCAACCTCCTAAACTACAATCAGCTCTGCCTCTGTCATTCGATCTTTTACCTCCCCAATAAGTGTCCTGCTCTCAAAAACCTAGTACAACATCACTCAGCCAAAAGGTCTCTTAGATCATCAAGCAAACTACTACTAGAAGTCACCAGCAGCTACAATAGCTTTGGAGATGTGCTATATAGTAGTTCAGTGGCTAAAAAATGGAACTCTGTCCCTACAAGCATTCAAAACACATCATCCAAAGCCTCCTTTAAAGACCTCATCAGGCAACATCTCAAGCAAAGTTGGCAGTGCCATGATTGCTCCCCAGCCTAGTGAAAGTGGATAAGGTATACATACTAAATCTAGAGTACTTGATAATAGTTTTCAATCTTACTGACAAACACTGGCTAATCTACAATGTATGTACTGTACCTGTGTACTATGTATGTATTCTACCTATGTTCCAAATTTCAGCTGTACACCACAAATCTATTAATTACCTTTATTTTTAAATTAATATTTTTTTGTTTGTTCTCTCCACTGTAACTGTTGATGTGCCGCATACCACTGTAAAAACATGTCTTTTGTAATTTGTGTGTATACTGATCATGTCTAAATAACTAAATGTATCTGTAATTTTTCTTTGTGGAGCTTTTCTCCCCGGGCCTATGCTGAAAAAGGGCCTTTTCCACTCAGTCAGACACCCCGGCTAACAAATGTAAAATAAAAATAAAATAAAATAATAATAATTCCTGAGCTTAGTTACACTGCTGCAGGCAAGTATGAAACTGTAATAGCTGTAGACTGCAAATATACCATCTGCAACTGTATATGGGTCAGATAGGATACACAGCACTCCAATATTGTGTGTACACATCACACATATTCCCATACACTAGGGGTTAAATGTGTACACCTGCATTCCAGATATTAATACACAGTTCACCTACTATCTCTGCCATGCATGAATCTCATGCATGTGTGTTCAAGTGTCACTGCAGTCTTGTATGACACTTTACCTCTATTACCAGGTCACAGTTTGTTACCAAGTGATCTCTAGGCATATGTTAGTCAATCAATATTTAGCAGTGGCTTATTGGCTCAGTGTGATAAACACTACGTATAATATATATTTTGTCATACACAGAACAGGGTTCAAATCCAGGGACAAATACTACTAAATATTAATAGAAACTGTTATGTATTGTTAACAGATGTTCTCCTCACAGGAATTACAGGCAAATAAATGGCTGTAGTAGCTGTTCAAATGAGTTACTAATTTGTGTGTCCAGATATACCAGAGTGTTAACAGCATTGCTCGGCAAGGTGATAAGACTGCAGTAATAAAAAGTCAACAAGTACAATACTAATACAAGTTATTAAAGTAAAGCAAATAAAACTGTTTAATCTCGGTACGGCTGTATGCCTGGTGTGTCTGTGAATATCTGCTGATAGTCTAACATCATGCCTGCCAAGGACAGCATGATAAGTATAAACTATCTGTACTGTGCACAATACATGTCTCTCAGGTGTCACTCTGTAATGGACTGTGATCACTTTGCCAAATCCCTGGGACACAGATTTAACAGCCACTTGATTTATCTCAACAGCACAGTCACACTGCATCAGTCCACAGTACACCTAGGTAGTCGCATATCTTCTCCTGACATGTAATAGTCCCCTGTAGTTGTGTACCTGTAGGTGTTACAGCTTGGTCCATACTGCCCCTTGTGGATAGCTTCAGAAGTATGTAGGAGCCACATAAGCTATTGGGTACTTGTATGCATAAATTAAGGGCAGACTTGTAGATTATATAAGAGTTCTGTTCCAAACAATATAGCCTATACTGGTAGTAATGGCATGTATATCTCTCGGCCTCCCCACCCCTTATCTGCATCATAATTTATTATTCTTATACATCAGGTATGTTTTACTTTTATCATATGTTGTCAGAATGTTATGTTGAGCCTTGTGTTTTATAATTGTTATGTATTACAGTGGTTGCATACTAACATACCTTGTTGAATTACCTATGTTGTTGGCCTAATGCTGTAACTGTAACTGGCATGCTGTTACAATACTGACTGTTATCCCAATTATTGTTGTGTTCTATATGTTATGCAATGTCATGTTACTGCGTTATGTGATTTGTTCTGGCATATGTTGTTACAACTAACCACTTGTTCTCTTCATTACTAACCTATACACTTTGAAAAACCTCAACACCACAGCTCGACTGGGTAGCCCGGTTCCCGGAGATCTGCCTACTCTAACTCAGCCAGCCATGGCACTGGCCCTTCCACTGGTTCTGCACCACCTATGGGCAGGAACACCTCAGGGGATGGGCCTGTCCCCCCAGAAGCAGATGCGAAGAGGGAGTGGTCACCCATCGACAGCTACAGGGATGGTGTGCAGGATCATCCAGTGTGGCTTGGACAATTGCTTGCACTGGATTGAGGGCAGACTGGCCATCCTGAAAAGGCAGGCTGGCACTGGCACCCAGCTCCCAGCACAACCACCTTCGGGGCCATAACAGAGCAGTGGTGACTGCCCATGGGTGGGGAGCTCAGTCCCACTCCTGCCATTTGGGGGCACTTGGTTCTCCAATACCAAAACACCCGCCCCATCCAAGGTGTTTACCCCCATCATGTGCATTACACCACCCCTGTCTGCTGTCTTGTCTGTTTTGTCTGTTTGCAAATGCTACCTCTCATACACAACTTAACTCCCCACATGTACCTATATCCTTTCCCCAACATTCCACTCTCTCCTTAAAAAAATGAAAAATGGGCATCTGCCCACAAAAAAAAATATCACCTCATACATAGCTCTCCATTTTACCCCCATGTACACTGCCCACAGTCAATCATCACAACAATTAGTGAACACAGTTATGTTGCCCACACCCCTATGTCTGGGATGTGAGGCTCCAAATTCCAAATTGTCCACAACCTGCACATTGGTTGCTGTACAGGAAATGGACAGCTTTGGAGTCCTTTCCTACACCCATCCTGCACATCCCTACCTGCCTTTCACATTGTTTTTACCCTGCTTGCCCCTGATTTCACCACTTTCTTATCTCTCCTTTTTTCTTTTCTTTTTTTGGAAATAGTGCAGGTTTAAGCTGAGCTAAGCAACACAGTGGGTTGCGGCTCATCATGTAAACCCACGCAAACCTGCTTAAACCTGCTTAAAACTGGTTTGATCATCTTCTGTCTTTCTGACATTGTCATACATATCAGCAAAATGATTACCCCTGCCACGTCTCAAACCTAGGACCCTGCCATCTATGGCATAGTGCATTATGCCTACTAGGCCACTCAGCTCTGAAGGGTATGAGATGTTTCCATAAACATATCATGAGTATCAGTGATGCACATCAGCAATAAATTCACCCCTGTCAAGTCTCAAACACAGGACCCTGTCAACTACAATATAGTGCATTAGCCCAATAGGTCACTCAGCTCTGAAGAATAGCAGGTATTTCCATACACATATCTTCAGTGCCACTGACACACTGCAATATAGTGCATTAGCCCAATAGGCCACTCAGCTCTGAAGAATAGCAGGTGTTTCCATACAGATATCCTCAGTACCACTGACACACTGCAATATAGTGCATTAGCCCATTAGGCCACTCAGCTCTGAAGAATAGCAGATGTTTCCATACACATATCCTAAGTGCCACTGACATACTTATTGTACATATAATGGGAAAAATGACAGAGTACTTGGGACTGTGATGCAGATACCAAACGAGTACACAGCAAAATAAATGCTGATGGATGTACGTGAGGACTATAATATCAGGTAGAGCTAACAACTGCACAGACTGTTGCAGAATGTCCATAGTTGTGCCACCTACTTTTGGCACAGTTGTCACAAAACCTACAGTACAGATTGAGATTAGAAAATCATGACAGACAGTGCAGTGTCACACGTCATACCCATACAAACACACGTGTTCATGCCAATCCTGTATAACAGACTGTATGCATGCACATATGTCTTGCAAATACACCTGCTATAGTATTGACTCAGTAGCTCAATCTGTGACATTCCTAGCATGCTTTACATTTTGCCACCCACAGTCCTGGCTGCCATTCCAGTCTGTTGCAATGTCAAGTACATTCTTGTCAATACAACAAATAACTGACTGAGACATGCAATTTTAAGCAGAACCACATGCTGCTACTGCAGTCATTCCTAGCATGCTGTATTTTGCCTCCCACAGGGGTGGGGAGAATGGTCAAGTGACAGGGACATGTGTCATAGTTTTCCCCTACAAATCTACACAGCTGATAGACCAGTAGCTACTGCAACAACATGCATATTCTGATGCAAATGACGTATGACACTCACATCTGTCTGTCCCCTTACTGACCTCAACCCACGTTGTTAAACAAAAAACTGGCACATAATCACAAAGTCTGTTCATAATGGCCAAACATAGCATGCCAAACTGTGGACATACCACATAAATCTGGACAGTGGACAGTATTCAACCTACCCTCTGTGATGCTGTAGTCCCCACACCTCAATAATGTACATCTTGCAGGCCAGGAACAGGGCCAAGGCCTACATGAAGGCCTTAAATATATCACTGTGGTGCCATGTCATTGGCTAATGAAAATGCAACCCAGCTGTTCTGGATGCAATTGGCAAGTGTGAGCCACAGATTGGTGCACAAGCACTTCATGAGCATTACCTACAAAAGGCAAGCTGCTGTCTATGGTGAACAGGTCTGTTAATTTCTTTATGAAGACAGACTGTGAGAACATAAGCATTACAATACAGGATTTCTGCACCTAAAGAAGAACAGCACTATATCAAGTAGGTAATAGAAATCACCATGTAATTGGACCCAGATGGGAGGATGTAGTTAAGGTAAATAGGGATTACAACAGTAGGTCTGTAGTACATATCTTGGAATGACATGCTGCTGTTACTCAACTGTCTGGCACCTACAGCCTTCCCTTTTGGCTCTATCTACCATGGCATAGATCACAGCTCTGGCCCTCTGAGTCCCTCCAACAATGGTCGGCTCATGTACAAATGCTACTGGATTATGTTTTAGACAATACTGACAGTAAGTATTGGTGGATACAGCTGGCATATCACATGATGTACTGTTAGTCAACTCCTCTCAGTATGTGAATGTCACACAGGCATACTTCAGACATTGTGCAGGTGTCCCTGACTGTTCCTGATGTACTCTGGCTAGGACACTGTGTACTCTACACACATATCCCATTGCTTGAGAGCTATGCCTACCATACCTGTTGACCCACTACAGCAGGACAGCAGGTTATAGCCAGTAGTAGTCGGGGGACACAGGCCCAGCCTCAGCAACAGAGTGCACATATTGAGCATACAACGTAAGGGAATTAATACAGTACCAGATATTAGTTTACCATGAATGCTTTCTGAGGAGTCTGGCGTGTGACAGCCAGATTACCCACAGTCTGGGAACAAACATTACCTATTGTCCAACTGTTTGCCACACTTCCACTTTTGTCTGGCAGAGGGTCCACATATATCAGGCACATGTACACATTCTGCAAACATCTGTGTACTGCAGATGTTGGACACCTACAGGGAGGATATTCTACAGCACGTTTACAGTGATGTCTGTCATTGGGTCACACACATTTTGCTGGACTGTCCCCATACACTTGTAGTAACACTCACCTATTTGTCAAATGGTGGATGTATGACATGGTACTGGGACATCGCCATAGGGGACACACCACAGTAGAATGCAGTGATGGATGTGGAGACATGACAACACAGTCCATCACAGCATACAGGGCCATAAGCAGTATACCTAGGATCATAGGATGTTGTCAGGCTATTGGGTCTGAGGCCCTCATAAGCCTAGACCAGAGTTTAGGCCATGTTGGTGCAAATCAGCACCCAATGTCCCAGTCCAACAGAGACACAGGTGGTATCCCAAGGGTGTATGACCTGTCTACCATCCAGTTATCCAGATGTTGCTTAAAAAGGGGTCCTCTGCCTGATGTGGACATGGTGTCCAATCCACAGGTGGGTGAGTGTGTGGGACACACATCTGATCCACCAACAACTCCTGCTGATGTCACAGATCAGGTTGAGAGCACATCTGCAGGTTACTTGACTGGAGCTTGAGTTGCAGATGTCCAGCAGTCCCATCAAGGTGGAGTCCATGATCGCCTTGTATGCCACACAGAGGTCACCTCAGAGGAGTATGTATGAAACTGGGTAGAGGGATGGCCTTGTAGCTTATCTGTGTATGGTAGATGTTTGAGAACCTGGTATTCCCTGGTGAGGAACCTCTGTGGTCTCCCCAGCTGCTACATGTGCTTTGTAATGTACAAATTGAAAGGGGGATTATACTCAATAATGGGCCTTATTATGGAAGAATACAGGGATTTCATGACCCCCATGTCCCTGAATGAGATACCATTACATATGAGGTGGGCCATGTAGAAGGCTTTCCTTACAAAGGCAGCACCATTGCGGTCAAATGTTATGCTGCCATCAACCTGTGTGCCCAAATCCCTCATGACTGATTGCATACTTAGGACGTTATTAGTAATGTGATAATTCGAGGGGACATTACTCTCCCCTAAGGGATGATGCTGCATTTTGTGGTATGCAGCCTAAGGCCATGTGCCTGGCACCACTCATGTGTCTGCATGAGACCCGCTTGGTGGATGTCCACATCACCAGGGGATTTTTTGACAGCACCCAGCAGCCAGTCTTCTGCAAATGTGGTCGGCCATAGCCCACTGGTTGTGCCCTGTACCTCAGAAGAGTAAATCACACAAAACAGAGGACCCAAGACAGAATACTGGGTTTTGCCACTAGTTATGGGTCTACTGCTTGAGGTGGCTTCCCCTATATTGAGTAGGTGGGTGCTGTCAGTGTGCCAGTGTGCTACCCATCTAGTAACATACGGATTGATACCTAGTTGAGAGTGTATATCTATTATGGCCAAGTGGTGAATACTGTGAAAGTCTTTGGCCAGGTCAAGGTGGGCAGTGTGGACTGTCTCCCCCTCATCCATGGCTTTGGTGACTGTGTCAAAGAAGTCATCCAAATGTAACAGACATGATCCCCCCTTGACAAAGCCAAACTGTGTGTGATCGAGTGTGTGGAGGTTGCCATTGTCCTTGTTAATGAGGTTCATGATAATCCCTTCCATGGCCTTGCAGATCAGGCTAGTTAGGCTGATGGGTCTATAATGTGCCAGGTCAGTGGACACTCCACCTTAGTGTACAGGGATGACAATGGGTGTACTCCATTCAGCTGGGACAAAGGCGGTATTCAGGCTTTGGTTGAATACAGTGCCTAATGGTGCTGCAGGTTCATCCTTGAGGTCATGTAGGATGCATCCTGCAATGTCATCGGGTCCCATGGAGGCTGTATTCCATGACTTTGAGATGCCAGTGATGACCTGTTCCATAGATATGAGGGGAATGGGGCAGGTACTGGGGATGTCCTGATGTACTGACAGTGGAGACAGGTGGTGAAGCTTTCACTGACTCTGTCAGGTAGCAACTTACGTATATCTACAACACTTGTATATCTGATGTCCCTGACCACCAGATGCAGGTCTGGGACATGAAAATATGTGTCTGATGCACAGGGTGACTATAGTACATTTAATGACAGTTTGTAGTGCAGTAGTGTTATGCCCTGTAAGGTGCTGTCTGATGGCATGTGTCATGCGTACACATCAAAGTGTATGTACCTTTGTTCTATGATGCTGCATTGGTGGTAGTAATGCTGACTGACTGATGTCTCCCACACCTTTTTCTATTTCTGTTTCAGGGGTTTGTGTGTCTATGCCATGGAGAGCTGGTGCCAATACAGCAGCTCAGGATGGGATGGTGGCAACACAGAAATGTGACTTAGCCAAGGTACGGCTGTATATGTGGATGTTTACCTAGGTACATATGTGTAGAACAGTGAAACAGTGTGTCAGGGACAATGGGGGCAGACAGCATAATCTTGCATGCATACGCCATGACACAATATGCTACTCATGACACATGTCACATTGGAGTTCATTAGGATCATAGGTTCAAAGGAAGTTACTAGAGTAATGTCCCTGGAGCACTTACAAGACTAGCAATTATTTTATCCCCAGAAAGAAACATCAGTCAGCACCTGTTGCCCCTGTCAATGAGGGACACAAGTGGGACCCATGGAAGAGAATTGTGGTTTCCCATCTACTCATCATGGTTGTAGTTGAAGAGGGTCAGCATGGTACTCTGTTGATGTGTATGGGAAGTATATGCCTGAGACAGGGCAGCCTCTGGGAGACAAACCTGTCTCACCAGCAGGTGGTGTTGATGTTGCATATCAGATTCAGGCCTGTCATGCAGGTAATGCGCGAGGGGTTAGACTTATGGATATGGGGCATCTGCAGTAGGGCAGGGTCCAACATTGCCTTGTAGGCATGACACAGCCTGCCTCTGAGTAATCAGTCCGATGCCAAGTGGATCAATAGAGATTTGAGCCTGTCTGCATGGGATAGGTTTTGGAGGCCATGGATTACATTTGTGAGGTATTTCCATGACCTTTCCACTTGGTGCAGATGTCTGGATAGGTACACACCAAATGGGGCATTGTAGTAAAATATTGTTGTATGGAATGAGGACTATAGATAGGTAATGACTACCTTTTTTCTGGATGCAATCCCTTTACCTATGAGATGAACCACGTACCAGGCTTTACTGATCACTGCCGCTACATGATGGTTGCGGGAAATTGTTATCAACCTGAATCCCCAGGTTTCTCACCACAGGTTGGGTGTTTAGGGGGTTGCTGTTGATGTGGTAAATAGTGGGGCCATGTCTTTGGGGAATGGTATGATGATACAGCTCTTTGCATGTAGCTTGAGGCCAGGACCTTGGCACCAGTCCATTGCTGATTTAAGACCCTCTTGCAGCATGTTAACATCATTTGGGGACTGACTGACAGACAGCACCCAACTTACATTCATCCATGAACTGAGTCAGTACCTACAAATGTAGGTGGTGGCAGCTAGCATTCATGCCTACATACACGTGGGTTATTTGGGGGTAGCATCTACTCAAAAGGCCTCAAAATATATACATATTGCACACACAAAGGCAAGACAGACTAGGGTTTCCACCTTATCAAATGCCCAATGTGGGACACGTTTTGTAGTAACATGAGAGTTGGCAGGAGAAAAAATACCCACAGTGAGTACGACAGACACAACCTCACTTTTTTGACAATATAACAGCTTAGTTTTGTAGCATTTGCTTAGATTATGCATTTCTCATAATATTTAGGTGTTTGTGCTGTAACATGACTGTTTTGTGTAACTATTAGAATAATGTAGGAAATGTGTGTTTGTCTTACACTCTCAGGACATTTATATTGTTTTAGTTTTTACAGGACACACCTGTCAAAACAAGGACTGTGACTTGCACAGTGGGACAGGTGGTAACCATAAGACAGTCATACTGCTGCATGGGAATATACATACACACCCACATGAACTGCCCTTGTTGAGAGTAGAACCCCTACCTGTCTAGTTATACATACTATAGTGCTACATATGTAGAGCATGTGTCATGGAGCTTATGTTTTTTTTTACTGTCTGCCACTACTGTTCAGGTGGATGACATTTGCAGGCACTGTAAAGGTTGCCAATGGGGGGATTAACAGGTTTGCATAGGCCCTTAAAATCTTGCAACCATTGCATACACACAGGCAAGACATCCACAATGCTACAAGGGGATATGCTGACACATACACATACATACACTCAAAGCATTGCCAGTTTTGAGAGTAGAAGCCTTACCTATCTAGTTATACATACTATAGTACTATGTACTTATCATGTGCACCACAGAGCTAGTGTACTTGGAGAGTGTCTAACTGTGCTTCTAAGGAGGATGATATCAGTAGGCCCTGAAAAGGTTGCTAGTGGGGGGGGGTTAACAGGCCCTTAAAATTGTATAACCATCACACACACAGGCAAGAAAGCTGCACTGCTGTAAGGAGGATGTGCTTATAC
This sequence comes from Protopterus annectens, assembly GCF_019279795.1. Taxonomy (NCBI): domain Eukaryota; kingdom Metazoa; phylum Chordata; order Ceratodontiformes; family Protopteridae; genus Protopterus; species Protopterus annectens. The sequence continues at coordinate 152,860,291 of NC_056742.1, forward strand.
ACACACATATACTCACAGAGTTGCCGGTTTTGAGAGTAGAACCTCTACCTATCTAGTTATATACACTACAGTGCTACATACTTATTGCATGTGCAATAAAGCTATTGTGCCTGAAGAGTGTCTCACTGTGCTTCTAAGGGGGAATGACATCAGCAGGCCCTGTACAGTAAGTCAGTTTTGGGGTTTAACAGGTAGGTACAGCCCATAAAATGTAATAGCATTGATAAACAGTTAAATGGAGGGAATGTAGTACAAAAATGAACTATTAACCAAGAAAAGGGTCCACAAAGACCACCAGGTTGCAAAATCCAGAAATCTAGTTTATTCTAAGATGAAGGTTAAGACCAAACAGAATGGCGAACAATGGACATATACATAAATGCGTTAAAATCCCCAGTTTTCATCCTTGAGGACTTCTTCAGATGTTAAATGACCTAATAACAACAAAACATTCAATTATATACCCTCCCTAGTTCACGAACCACCAAGAAGATGTAGACATTAATTAAAAACAATTAAAATCCATAAAAAATGCCTTGCAAAAATTTTTAACCAAATCACCAAAACAAAATATACAATTATCACATCATTTTATATATATAAATTAAGTATAGAAAATTGTAACTATTAAGAAATATTTTCACTGCCAATTGAAAAAATATATATTACCACCATCTAGTGTTTTTTCCTAATAATTACAATGAATTCAAACACTTTTAAAACTACATAAAATGTCTTCAGGGGATCCTTTAAATATAAAACAAGTGTCGTTCTTTTAAAATACACCTTACTATAACCTTGCAGCTCTCTCAACTTCAAAATTGGGGCTAAAGAGACAATATCATTGAGTCCAGAAGGCTTATTGGCTTCCAAAAATATTTGCCAATAAACCTCTCTGTATTCAATTCTGGTCTCCCAAAGACCCCCCCTCTTACATCAGTAGGAATTTCTTCCAGGACAAAAAATGAAAAATTCACCACAGTACATTCTAAACTGTGCCTGTATAATACACTCCTTTGATTATTTGTGAGTATATCATAAATGTGTTCGTATATCCTTCTCCTCAATTTTCTCTTGGTTTTGCCCACATAAAAAGCTGTACATTTGTTACATAATCCAGTGTAAACCACCTTGTTCAAATCACATGAACTACTCACCCTTCCTAATAAATACTTATCCCTAGTCTCTAAAAATGGCTTCTTTATTTAAAATGTATTTACACTGTGGGCAAAAACCACATTCATATGTACCTACCCTATTCCTGTTACCACTTTAAATTTTTGGCCGCTCTAAAAGGTCCTTAATGTTGAGGTCCCGACTATAAATAATTTTCAAAGGGGTTTCAAAAATATCACCAAGATCCGACAAACTAGCAAATCTGTGCCATTCATGTTGCAAGATGTTTCTAATAACAAATGAATCACCATTAAATTTTGTTATAAATACTTGTTCATAATCTGTACCACTCTTAGCTTCTATTGGAAAAGTTCCTTCTTTATCCTGCCATTTACGTTAATACAATCTAACCCTAAAATAGGTTTAAACCTGCCATTCCTACCCTGCAAGACTTCACCATACACTTTTTCAATTAGTTCAATGGGGTAACCACGATCTAAAAACATTCCTTTCAAAATAGTACACTCATTTATAAAAGCTTGATCATTTGAGGACATTCTACAAATTTGTACATATTGCCCCTTTTATAATACCTATCGTCTGATGATAGGGGTGCACACTTGTGTAATGAAGTAAAGAGTTTGAATAGGTTTGTTTTCTAAACACTTTTGATCTAAAACTCCCCTCATGCTTGTATAAAGTAACATCTAAATAATTAATCATATCTCAATTCAAATGGTAAGTAAACCATAAGAACATAGTTGTGCCAGATATATATTTAAAATTCTTTAAACCTATCCTCTGTATCAACCCAAAATATAATAATATCATCCAAAAATCTTTTATATACAACCCAACAATCTTTATAACAAGAATTCACTGTAAATAAATGCTCCCACACCATCAAAATCCAGTTTGCATACAAAGGGGCACACCTCGCCCCCATAGCCACTCCATTGATTTGCTGAAAAAAATATCCTTCAAAACATATAAAATTATTCTTTAAAACCATCTCCATTAATGTTAAACAAAGTCAAAAATCTACTTGAGAAAGGTTACAAAATATATTAACGGCTTCTTCAAACCAACTAAGCCTCTCCATATGTGGGATACATCCAAACAAATCAACTATATCTATAGTTACAAAATGCAATTGTTCTAAACAAAGATCAGGGTTTACACTTCTTAAAAATTCCCATGAGTCCCTTAAATCATTCTTATCTTCTCTTGGGATCATTTTTAATTTCACATCTAAAAATTTTGCTAGAATGGCTGTTACAGAACCTTCAGCAGCAACTATGGGTCTCAGGGGTGGGTCTAGTAGATCCTTATGTACTTTTGGGATGCCAAATATTGCTGGAACTCTTGGATGATTGTTATTTAAAAAATAAAAAGTTTCCATATCTGTAAGAACCTCCATCAATAAATTTTTCAAAATCACATATATATGTTTATAAGCTATATATTGATCTCATTTTTGGAAACTCTAACATATTTATCAACGTCATCCAACCGCTCCATCATTTTAGCTTCATTGTTGATCGTATTTATTAAAACTGTCCCACCCCCTTTATCAGGTTTCATTACTCTTAATAACCTATTTTGCGTTAATTCTTCTAAAACTTTACTTTCACATGGGGGTAAGTTAGGAGAACCTTTATTAGCCAAAACCCCTTTCCTAAGCTCATTCTCAACTAAAATTTCAAAATTTTTATTTGGGGGTCTGGTTGTGGATTATAAATACTTTTCCTCCTTAACTCATTTAATACAGCCCGAATAATTTCACCCCTGTATATGAATTCCAGGTTTTTCTTTTTTAAAAATAATTTTAATTCTATTATTCACTTGCTCGTGTCACATTTCCTTCTTGGAATAAAGTGAAATCCTTTAGAAAAACCAAAATGCCCTTCTTTCACATCTACATCACTATAATTAAATATATTGTAACCCCTGTATGTCAATTTAAAACCTTCTCTTAAAATTCCTTCATTTTGCACTTGATTTGCAATCAAAACCTCTCCTGACTCTTCCCCTTCCATCGACTGTAATTGTAGTGAGGAGGTTGCTTGCTCATTAACCTCTCTGATCTCTGAAGGAGGGGATACGCTAAAGGGTCCTGATAATTAAACTGTATATCTACAGTATCATACCTATTACTTTCCCCATATTTTTCCCATCACCTCGACCCTCATCTACATTATCAGCCTGTCTCTCATTTCCTCTATAGTAGTTTGTGTAACTTCTAGGTTTAGGGTTACCCCGTTCTTCCAAATATTCAGTCCTATCCCTTTCAAGTTTCCTTTTCTTCCTATTAAGGATAGCATAAAATTTTCTGTCCACATAATCCCTGATTTCAATTTTTTTTTTCTTATAACCCTCAATTGTAAATAACAAATCATTAACTATTTTTTATTTAAATTCTCTGTTTCCTCTAGAATAAAATCCATTTCCTTTTCATTATGCTTTATGAGGGCTTTCACAATTTCTATACTACTTCTATAAAAAATGGTTAATAGTTCCTTATGGAAGTTGAAGCCCTCAGCTACATTGTTAGGATATTTCCACATCCTCAAGCCTTTCAGCACAACAGCATAATTCACACACTCTTTCAAATATGCATTTTCAATACTAAGAGATCTATGTTTAAACAAATGCTGTTCCAGATATTTAATATCGTCGAAATAACTATTGTTATGCCCATCATTTCTCTGTCCAGTTTCATTAGGCTGGTAACTACTAAAACTATATTTTCTAGCCAGCCAAGAATTCAACTGAATGCCTGTATTGATATTAAGTTCAGAATTAGAGTTACAGTCACCTCTATTATTGCTCGTTCCTTGTGTACCATTACCAATTTGTTCTTCTCGCCCAATATCATGGTTTACTTCAGCCAGCATCATAAGAGTCTTTTGGTAATCAGTATCTGTATCAGTAACCTTCTCATGATTTAAGGAAACTCCATTATTTTTCCTCATTGTTCTTTTACTCCACATTGCAGTCACTGGACGCTGCCACACCTCCTAGTTGCCTGGCAATATGTTCATAGAAGCATTGGTAGCCAAGGAAGTACAAATAGGTGTCAATATATCCACTAGCTGAGTTAGTTGACCAATCAGCTTTCTCAGATCACCTATGTGTCCACCTCCTGAAGCCATGGTTCCTGTACTTGAAAAGCAAATTGGTCTCGAATTCCCCAAAAAGTACTAATAAACAATTAAATGGAGGGAATGTAGTACCAAAAGGAACTGTTAACCAATCAGACACCACAAAGACCACCAGGTTACAAAATCCAGAAATCCAGTTTATTTCAAGACAAAGGTTAAGACCAAAAAGAATGACAATGGACATAGGTTCATAGGCATGTATTAGGCCAATGCCCTCTAGAGCCTTTACAAGCCCAGCCCATAGAAGTGCCCTGGCATCATGCCACCATTAGTTCCCAGTGCCTCTATCAAGTAGAGCCACTGGAGTGATTCCCAGGGTGAACTTCCTATTTCCCATCCCACTCATCAAGATTTCTCTTGAAAAGGGCCAGTGAGGCACTCTGCTTGACATGTATGGGAAGTCTATTCCAGATCATGGGCAGTCTCTAGGTTATGAACCTGTCCCTCCAGCATGTTTTGTTGATTGTGGTAATGAGGTTGAGGTCCTTGGAGTGTGTGGTGGGGAGAGATTGGGATTTCTTTAGGTGTAACATTTCTAACAGGGCTGGGTCAGACATGGCTTTATAGGTCAAGCAGAGATTGCCTCTTAATGGACGATATGAGACAGAGAAAAGCTGGAGTTTTTTGAGTCTATCCATGTAGGGCATGTGTTTAAGGCCTAGGATCCTCTTCGTGAGGTACTTTTGTGGCCTTTCCAGCTGTTCCTGGTGTTTAGTGAGGTACGTGCCAAATGGGGCATTATACTCGATGATTGGTGTAATGGGGGAAGAGTAGAGAGAGATGATGACCTCTTTCTTACTGGATGCAAAACCCTTAGTAATGAGATATGCCACACAGAAGGACTTTCTGACCACAGTGGCAATGTGGTGGTCAAAGGAAAGGTTGCTGTCAACCTGTGTCCCCAGATCTCTTATGACGCCTTCAGTGTTCAGTGGGCTACCATCAATGTGGTAATTAGTGGGAACTGAGTTTTTCCCAAAGGGAATGACAATACATTTTTTGACATTAAGCTTAAGGCCATGGTTTCAACATCAGTTATTGGTCTCAGTGAGGCCTTTCTGTAGGATGTCTACATCACTTGGGGAGTTAATAATGGCTCCCAGCTTGCAATCGTCAGTGAACTTGATCAGCTCTCACAACCCTCCTAGACATGGGCAGTCATTACTAAATACAATCCTGGGTATTGACTAAAGTATCTATGGTATTACATTAGGATAAAATGGCTAGTCTTGAAATGACCTCTTGATTGATAGCCTAGTAACGTCCTATGATCCTATGAGTATAGTGGAGTTATAACATCCCTAGACCTGGATGGAATGCCTTCATTTATGAGATGTGCTACACAGAAGACTTTCCTCACCACTGTGGAAACGTTGTGGTCGAAGTTCAGATTGCTATAAACCTGTGTCCCCAGATCTTGTACCACTGGGTTTGAACTTATGGGGGTGCTGTCAATGGCATAATTAGCACGGAATTTAACTTTTCCAAAGGGAACAATAATGCATTTTTTGTGTTTAGCTTTAATTCATGGCTTTGGCAACAGTCTTTTGTCTGTGTTAGCCCCTTCTGCAGTATGTTAATGTCATTTGGGCATTCTGTGATTGCACCCAATTTGCAATCATCAGCAAACTTGGTCAGCCACAGACTGTCTGCATTTCCTAGACTTCTGAGAAATAAATTCCAAACAGTAAAGGGTCTGGCACAAATTCCTGTGTTACGCCACTAGTGACAGGTCTACTGCTAGAGGGAGAGTCACTACTTTAACAGTATGTGTTCTGTTGGTAAACCAACTGGCTACCCATCTAGTGATGTAAGGGTTAATTCCCAATTGGGAAAAGTTTCTCTTTAATACCTGAGTGGGGAATTGTGTCAAATGCCTTGGCTAGGTCAAGGTAGGTGGTATGCAGTATCTTTCCTTCATTCACGGCTTTTCTGACCTTCTCAAAGACGTCTACCAGGTTTAACAAGCATGATCTACCATTTACAGATCCAGACTGGGTTGGGTCTAGAGTTTGAAGATCGTCTATATCCTTGTTGATAAGGTCCACAATGATTCTTTCCATGGCCTTGCAAAGGCTAGTTAGACTTATGGGTCTATAGTTCCCAGGGTCGGTTGATGGCCCCATTTTGTGCAGGGGGGGGGTTACTGTTGCTGTTCTCCATTCCACTGGAATATAGTCAGTTTTCAGTCACCAAGTGGGTCCGCTAAGTCCTGTTTTATATTGTTTAGTAGGCAACCTGGGATGTTATCTGGTCACATTGAAGCTGTGATTTTGGCCTTGGAGAACACATATATGATGTGCTGTCTAAAGATAATAGATTATGGAATAGTGGCAGGAATGCTTTGGGTATGGTTGGTGGAAACAGGGGGAGAATTTCGTCCCAAATTTGTCCGTTAACAGGTTGGCAGTTTCCTCCAGTATAGTATAAGTGGTACCATCTACTACCAGTTCAGCACATAGCTAGGCATTCCCTTTCAGATTTCTGATGTAGTTAAAGAATGCCTTGTGATTATCCTTAGTTAGGGTTGTTATTTTAGCTTCATAATTAGCTTTGGAGGATTTGACAAGATTTCTGATTTGTTTGTTTAAGCTGCGGAAGAAATTCTTCCTCTGCTGAGTTAGTTCCCTCTTGTTTGTAGACATCAGTTTCTTCCTCTTGTTATAAAACTTACTTATACTTGAGGTCCACCAGGGTGGCTTGTTTTTTTTGGGAGGACCTGGTTTTAATTTGGTCAGGTACAGCCGAGTGTATACAGCTGCTTAAGGGGTTATACAGGATATTTGTGTACACCTCTGCATAGGGGTCAGTGTTTTCTATGATTGAGGAGGCGTTGAAACATTTTATACCAACTTTTAGTAGGTAGTAGTTTGTTTTGGCAACATTTTTTAATTTTTTTGTTCCTGGAAGGGTCTCAGGTCTTATACTTATGTTGAACGAGACTGATTTATGGTCCGATCGTACCAGGGAAGGCATCACACAGTGGGGAGTGTAGTGATTCCCCCATGTTGGTATTATGTGTAGGACATTTGAGCCCTTTGTGGAGATGATGACAATCTGTTCCAGAGTGTTATTGTTGACAAAGTCCAAGAACCTCTGACAAGCATGTTTGTGATCATTTATGTTTCCCAGTCAATTTAAGGATAGTTAAAGTCACCCATGACCAAGGTGTTTAGCTGTATTGCAAGTGACTACAGTAGGTCCAGGTATACAGTATACTTTTCTTGGTTCATAGTGGGGGACCTATATCTAGCAATGATGTTGTAGGGTGCTTTACCCATAGTTAATTGGATATGTAGTAGTCACAAAGTGTACTTGGCTTAATGAAGATGGATGCAAATCCACCTCTGGTTCTTTCACGCACAGTTTGTGGTTTGAACATGTGGAAGGCATTGTAGCCTTGCACGGCCGGGATGCTCTCTGTGGCTTTGAACTAAGTCTTGGTAACTGCACAGACATCAGCATCTGCCAAGGTGTGGAATGCTTTCAAGGCGTACAGTTTCCTGTTTAGACTCCTAGCATTAAGCAGCTGAACCTTGTGCTTATCTCAAGAGGATTTTGTTAGGTCAGGAATATTTTTGACATTGCCTAAAAAAGATAAAAACTTTTGCCAGTATCTGAAAACTTAAGAGGAGACAGGTGCAGACTATCTCTGGCAAAGTAGCGTGGTCTCCCGACCATGTCTTCCCAGGCTGACAGATGCTGGATTCCCTTGGACTGACACCAGATGTTAAGACAATTGTTAACGTTAATAACTTTTGTTTATATTGTGGCATTATCCTAGGTGAAGGTAGTATGCTTCTTAGGGCTAGGCTCATACCAGCCTGGGACACATAATCTGAGAGTTCAGTGATGTCTGTCTTCATATAGTTCAGAGAGGTACGTCTCAAGTCAAGTCACTCACCCCAAGATTTAATTGGCATTACATGCTAATTGGCTTGGCAAAATAAACTCGTTTGCAGACAGCTATTTCATTCCAGTGCAAGTGTGTCAGTTGTTATTGGCTGAACGTGTTTATTTCCGTCAAGACAGTATCTCCTCATCCCATAAATAAGTAACCATGGAAGGCGGGCATCCCACCATATCCTTCTTTTTCTTTAACCCTGAGAATACGTTCCTACATTATTTGTTTAAACGAAGATGCAAGCTGTTTGTGTCATGTCTGTATGTAAGCCGCGCCCCCTACACTGAAGTTGTCATAGCAACTCGTGTCGTCCCAACCGGTTAGCAGTAGATTACACGGCGTGTATGTATTTGTAGTGTAAGTAGTAAAAGTAATTTGTTGTATGATTGCTGTTTGGAAGCATTCGTTCCCAAATGATGTTGCCACCAGGGATTCTTTTTACTAATCTGTCGGTAAACAAGCGTGATGCGACATCATTTGGCAGGTGATTTATTTTTCAAGTTGCTGTGTTTTTGAGACGTTAACTTCAGTTACTCTTCTTTTTCCATGTTTCCACTGCGCTGCGGGGTGATGTATGGATGTAATGCTTATAAACCTGAGTTTTTAAAAAGGAGGCAGTACGAATCCTAGAAAGTGACGGTTTTTCCGTTTTACAGTGAGGCACGCTGGCCGTTTTTGTAAGCGCTTTGACATTCCTTTGCATGAGGGAGATCTGTGTCAGTAAAGAGTATTATAGGTAGCCGGGCGTACGCGAGGTAAGCCTGGAGTGCAACTTAAATCTTTAACTTATACCTTTCAATCAAGTGACATCATTACGAGGAACATTCCTTATTTTGAGTCTTAAAAAGTCCATGTTACTCACTATTCCGTATTGAAAAGGTCTGTCAGTCATGTTCAAACTACTGTAAATGGTAAATAATACTGAATCATGTTAATTAAAGAACGTTTTAAAAGTGCAAATGACACATTTAACAGCCCTGTGACGCTTGTCACAGGGTGAAAGTGTTAGAAAACTGTTTGTACTGGTGTTCCACGTTTTGCCCATTTGTTCCTCGTAATGAGAAGGAGTGCTGTTTTAGTTTTTTTTCCTTTTGGAAGTGAAGGGTGAGAGCTTTGACAGCCAGCGGTTTAGTTTGCCGGAAGAGAGTAACATCTGCCTTATCTTTAAATGCATATAAATTAAATTAACTTGAAAGCGATGTATACGACTTATGCTAGCTTTCCAGTCTGCGACTTTGTGTAATTGTTTAGTGTGCGTGCTGCATATTTACAATATATAACATAAAAAAATGGAAAAAAAAGTTATGTTTGGGGCGTGTTGATGACGGTAGTTGCCAGTAAAGATATCTAGCTCTACTTGGGTGATTATAATATGGGTCCAGATGGTAACAGTGAAGACTAAACATACCTCTCATCTGTCCAGATTTTTGGCTCATATTTTTGGTCTGTTACCCACAAAATTTGTGTTATTTATGCCAAATCACTAAAAAGTCACTAAATAGTGACAATGATTTGAGTTTCATACTTCATATATTTCAGAAGATGTATGTTAATACAAAACCTGTTATTTTAGCAAATTTGTAAGTTTCAAACAAATAAATCCAAACCAGCCCAGAAATTGAAAATGTTGAAACACAGGTGCCCAGTAGGAAGGTAGCTGAACCAAGACAAAGTAAAATCTTCTTTTTTAATACAAAACGGCGAGCGCTTTCGCAATGGTACCCACACCATTGCGAAAGCGCTCACCATTTTGTATTAAAAAAGAAAATTTTACTTTGTCGTGGTTCAGCTTCTTTATTCCAGCTACTTTCCTACTGGGCACCCGTGTTTCAAAATTTGTAAGTTTATTGGAGCACTATTTGAAAATCCCTATTTTTGGCCTGTTGTCCCCCTCCAATCATTTTTGGCTTTGTTCAGATGTCTAGCACTATGAGGTTGAGAGTTATGAGACTGAACAATGAAATTGTTACACTGTAGGTGAGAGCATAATGTGTCAGTAATCTTGTCTATAAAGAAAGAAAAAAGTTAATGAATGCAGTCATTTTTAGTCTTTGCCCCGTGAATAAAAACAGAAACGGGGAATAAGACTGCCATTAACATGACAGACAGTAATTTGTGTAACTGCCTTTGCATGCAGAGCCAGATCCAGCACTAAAGAATCAAGACAGTCACCTAGGGCCTACTAGCTGGGAGCCCCCCCCCCCCCCCCGGCTACGCTGCTGCCACAAGTAAAAAAGAAACAACTACACATCTTCTTTAAAGGTGTTCTTCTTTAAGAACAGCCTTACATCTGTGTGTCATGCATCAACCCATGCAATGTATGCGCCACTACTATTCATAATTCCACACACAAAACGGAACAAAGGAGACATTTCAGTAATCTGGCACATTAGAGCAGGCTGCGGTGGAACAGAACATTTCTTTCTGCTGTACATTGGAGATCTGTAGCATAATATTCCGGGTAGTGTGTGTGTGTGTGTGTGTGTGTGTGTGTGTGTGTGTGTGTGTGTGTGTGTGTGTGTGTGAAATGCCTTGGGTAAAAATGGCAGGTTAGTTAATTTAACCTGGCTCAAACCCTGTACCTTGGCTACAGGAGACAAGAACCTGAATCCTCTACACCAAGTGCACCAACTACCTCAGTACATTTTCAAGAAATTGTCAGCTTCACTGTGCATTTTCAAGGAATTGCGAGCTTCGTTGTTTTCAGCGTGCAACTGTTTTGTTTAGCAAATGGTTATCACTGTGCTATTAAATTTAAAAACTGTGCTGGTGGCACAACAGGTAGCATACTTATTTTTGATGCAGAAGGCTGTGGGTTCTAGGCCCACACCATGTAGATAGATTGCTGATACTGTGTAATACTTTTGGGAGAGGAGTGGAAGTGCTGCAGTCCTGAGTGTGTCCTTTGGATGAGATGCCTAGTAATTATGAATGTGTTGTCGGTTTGCCATCCATTCCCTACTGCAATATTACTAGCTTACAATTTTATTAATGTAACTTAGGCAATTTACTCTTCAAAGGCACTGAATTTGTAGATGAGGCACTAAAATATAAAGTTGTTTGCAAGCACCAACCTGTTCATTAGTTACAGATCTTGTTAATGTGGAATTATTCATGTGACTTTTACTTCATCAGAGATTGTGCGTTATTGTCTGATATTGGTGGATGGTAATGACAAAAGTTTGAGTGGCCTTTTAGGGTTGAAATGTTCTGACATGGGCAGTTTTGTCATTATTGGTTCATACATTTTGTTTCATTGCTTCCCGGAAAAATGTTCAAAACTACAAATCCAAAACACACTCTAACAAGTAGTGCTGTGTTCTACAAGGAATATAATTGAATACAGTCAAAACACATGAATGTATACATGCATGGTCCTAAAAATGTGTGCAAGGGGTCTGTGGTTTGAAAACATCCCAAATGTAAACTTAATCTGACACTGGCCAGATGCATTTTCTTTGAATGTGGGTTTCAGTGCCGCTTCAATAAATGTGAGTTTCAAGGGCAGAGAAGTTTACTCTTAGTGCCAAGCCTGTTTTTAGTGTGAGACTGTATTGTTTTGTTTAGCAAATGTCTGTCAGTGTTTATGCTATATAATTTGAAATATAACTTTTAAATTAAATTCAAATAGAAGTAAAGAAGAAAATAGCACACACACTTGACAGGTTTAAACAGTATTTATGGTAACTGGGGAGAACTAGCCAAGTAATGGGAAACTGCAATGGCTGCATGGTGACGGAGATGCTGCAGGGCTGCTGTGTGTGGGGGGAGGGGGGTTGCTGTGTTTGTGTATGTGGGGGTCCCTGATCCATTACCCTGCCAAGGGTCCCATTTGACCCTGATCCAGCTCTGTTTGCATGCAAGAATGGTATCTTACTGGAGATATACAATGTATCTAGAACACCAGCATTCAGTCCTGAGTGTTATTTAGTGTTATAGTTTTGAAAGTAATAAGGTACTGGATATTGATAAAATATGATTACAAGAAATTAGAATAAAGCATCTTGCTCAGCTGGAGAACTGTAAAGAATTAATTTACCTGCATCTTCCTATTATCCATACTCCCAGAAAAAAAAATGTTCATTTAATGTATTAGCTGGGCAACTTTTCAAAACTAAATGCTTTAAACTTCTGACTCACAATCATGTATATGTGAGTGACAGTCTATTTTAGGTAGCTATGTACTCTGGCAAAAATATGAAAAACTGCAAATGCCCTGAGATTGTAAGACAACAAAAGCAGTTCATAGGCAGGTAGTAGGTTAGCTGCTCTTGTTCGACATTTTAGGCCTTGCCAATTTCCCTTTCAAAGGTGAGAATTGAATCCTGTACTTTGTGAGGTAAACAGTTTGATGATAAAGGAGAATACTGGACCGCACCAGTGTTTACGTAGCTGTCAGAACCTTACGCCATCTAGGTGCTGCTGCATGTTATCTGGTCCATAGCTCTCAACTTTTTTGCTCAAAAAGCATGGACAAAACTAATTTTTGAGCCAAAGTCAAGGACAGCTGGAAGATATGTTCAGCAGTAATGGAAACTTTTTATGTTTAACATATTAGTGGTAGTAACAGTTTAAGGTGACAGTTTAGATAATTTGACCTTGTGTAACCACATCATTTGATATTCTGGATTTGCACTTATGCACAGTCAAGTGTTCTCCATTGCCCCAAATCCCAACTTAAATTTATTTAAGTAGTTGTATAAGCAGTTATTTGTGTCTGAACCACTTTAACATTATATGAAAGAGCAGAAACAATGCAAATTTGAAAAAAATGAGCTGCATACTTCTCAACTGCTTTGATTTAGACATAGAGCTGTAATTTTTGGTCTCACATTTTGCTTTGCTCCTCCTAAATTTACTTTCTTCCGATCCTCCTCATAAAGATGGACCAGTTCAAGGGCACATGTTTAACAAAATAAATTAAATGCTCTTCTACTAAGATTCCTTATCACTACTGACATGAGTTCTACTATCTAAAAAACTTACAGGCTCATAGTTAAGTACTAGGCTAACTGGCCTTGTGGGCTGTTTTAAGTCTAGCACATTTCCCAAAAAATGTTGTAATTTTTAATGTTGAGAGGTACAGGGAGATTGTATATGTGTGTGTGTGTGTGTATATATATATATATATATATATATATATATATATATATATATAAATAACATTTTTTTTTTTTTACAAAACCCCAAGTCCAGGCATTTGCACAGGTTGTAGATATGTTTGTATTGCAACTGTCTCAAGTTTCCATAAAAATTGATCTGATGTTGTCAATCTTCATCTATTCTTGCCTCTTGGGACATTGATTCTGATCCTAGGAACTGGTCCGGCCATTATACAGCTCACGCCAGCCAAAAATCTCTTGAACTAATACTCTACCCACAACGCCCCTCTCCAATTTACCTCAGATCAGGTTTGCCGCTCTTATAACAAGACACGTCAGCCATCTATCCTCTAGCAGCTAAGAAATGTTTAAAATATATTAGTCTTTCTACCTTTCTTTCCTATACAACTTTAATATTTTTCATTTCTCTACCCACCCTTTTTACTTGTGAGTGCGTTTCTGTACCCATTGGTATTTTTTCTCTACCATCGCTGGTAGCTGTAATTCTGTACCTGTTTTGGTATTCCTTTCCCTACTATTGCTGGTAGTTTTTCCTCTCTCTCCTTTTCTCTATACCGTTTTGGTAGTGTGTGAGTGTGTGTGTGTGTGAGTGTGTGTGTGTGAGTGTGTGTGTGTGTATGCCTGTGTGTGTGTGTGTGTGTGTGTGTGTGTGTGTGTGTGTATATGCGTGTGTGTGTGTGTATCCGCGTGCGTGTGTGTGTGTGTGTGTGTGTGTGTGTGTGTGTGTGTGTGTGTGTGTGTGTGTGTGTGTGTGTGTGTGTGTGTGTGTGTGTGTGTGTGTGTGTGTGTGTGTGTGTGTGTGTGTGTATGTGTGTGTGTATGTGTGTGTGTGTGTGTGTGTGTGTGTGTGTGTGTGTGTGTGTGTGTGTGTGTGTGTGTGTGTGTGTCATGACTGTTTATTTTTCCTGTGCCACTTGTCAATATGGCAGATAAGTTCAAAGGCATGACTGGATTTAAGCAGTGCCAGGACTGCGGCCGAAAAATGCCTAACTCTGACGGGAAATCAACTTATGTTTATTGTCTAGATGCTCTACATTTAGACATAGAGTGCTCCATCTGCTAGGGATTCAGTACTATGGTCCTGGTAGTGCATCATAACAAGCTTCTTCTTAAAGGATTTCTTAAGACCCCCTTTGAAGAAGCTTTATCCAAGACCAATAATTCTCCAAAGGCCTCTGGTTCCAAAACTAGTATTTTGGTGCCGACGTCTCCATCATCACTGACATCAAGAAAACAAAATTCCCCTTCTTTTGGTTCCTTCTCGGAACCAAGAGCTAAGGTTCTGTAGCTCTCTGAACCAATTCATTCTCCGGCACCAGTCACCATCGGCACCTTCAGCACTGGTATCGGCTTCTTTAGTTTCTACGTCGGTGCCGACATCTCCTTCTGCACCCCAACAGGTCACATCCCCCCTTCAGTGCCAAAAATGTATCCTCTTTATACACCCAGGACAAAGTATTCCCCTTCCATTGACCCCTTCTTTGTTCAGCTTCCCAGTCCCTTTATAGAAGGGCCAGAATCTCCCTCTAGATTGTCTGTTCGCTCCTTCAGGAGTCTCACTGAAGTTGATGTGGTGAGATTGGTGGACCAGCTCCTCACGGCTAGGGTCTGTCTTATTCTTCTTCCCAACCTCCTCTCCCTCCTAGAGCAGGGATGTTTTCTCCCAGGACTCTTCCAGTTATTCCTCTTCTGACCTCCTCAGAGGCTTTAGAGCACCCCACCCCAACCACGCAGGTTCCTATTGCTCTGGCACTGACAGCTGCCCTTGCCTTTGGTTCCAGACTTGGCTCTGACTTCCTTGGTTCCTTCGGAACCGATGGATTCCCAAAATCGTGGCTCCACTGTCGGGCCCGAGAGGTTTGAGTCGACTCCTGTATTTTATTCAGTCGTCATTGCCTCTTGGAAATGTGGCAGCTGTGGGTCCTTCCTCGGCTTCGGCCTTGGAGGTGGGTCTATCTGGGCGGGGTGGGACCCCACATCCAAGTTTGTCCTCTGTTCCAGTCGCCCATCCATCCATGGGGGGGTCTGCTTTCCAGACTATGGAGAGAGCATTGGCCACCACAGGCTCTCAGGTGGCTCCTGCTGTATCGGAGTTTCATCCACTGAACCCTTCTTACCAGGAGCTTTCACCAACCTCCATGCCCGGACAGCAAGCTACAAGGTTGCAAGATATTCCAGCTGAGGACCACCATTCTTCAGAAACCTCCTCAGACATTCCCACTGAGGAGCCTCCTTGGAAGAACATATGTAAGAAGAAACACATGGACTCCCCTGAAGAAGTTTGTCACTGAGGACACTGATTTCAGTGACAGGGAGGGTTCCCCCCAGCCACCCCCGGAAGATGTATCCTTTGGAGACATTCATGAGATCCTAAAACAGAGGGGTAACTGGAAGCCCAAAGACCCTTACCTCTAGTCTGTGTACTTGCACGCCTTTGATTCTCACCCATCTAATTCCTGGGTGACCCCTCTCGCTGATGATCTCATTAAACTGATCACTCAGCAGGCTTGGAAATCTCCTGACTCCATAGAACCAATTCCCAGGAGCCCAGATAAAATCCTTTCTGCACCAGAGGACAACCAACATTGGGCTAAAAGGTTAGCAGTAGATGCCATGGTGGTAGCGGCATCCACCAAAAAGGAAGTCACTGAGGAAAGTTCCGCTGTTCATCCCCCTAACCAAGAGTCTAGAGTGATGGACAGATTTGGAAAGCGGGTCTCTGCATCATCAACCTTCACCAGAAATTCTGGCACACTTCACTAGGCTCCAGAGGGATCTGATCAAGAAACTATCAGACACCCTAGCAGGAGATGTATCTGATAAGGTCCAAGAAAAAGCGACCTCTCAGTTAGGTACCCTGGAGTCTATTTCTAACTCGTCCATGAGGCTCATTTCGTGTGCAGCCAAAGGGACAACCAGGTCAGCTGGTTCAGGTGTTGCTATCAGTTGACACACCTGGATGCACCTGTGTGAGTTTGTGGAGCCATTCAAGTCTTCCTTCATCAATGCCCTCCTTGATGGATCTTCTTTGTTTGGCCTCAGTGTTTAAGAAACTCTACCCAGGTGTGAGAAGGATGGGAAGACCCTGTCTGCTGTGGGCATATGTTTTTCCACTCCCCAATGATCCTACTCTAGGAATCAAAGGAGTGATCAGATGTGGTTCAAAAAGTCCCAAGGGCCTTTCCAGGACACATGTGGTGAAGGCTGTCCTCATGGCAGAGGGGGTGCTCTAATGGAAGATGCCAACCCCGAGGCAGAGGTGGCCCGCAGAATCAGGGTTCCAGAGACTCTTTCTCTGGCCAGCCCTACCAGTGCTTCTGAAAGGGGTCCCAATTGCTTACCTTTGGAAGCAGTCGGGGGAAGCTTTTCTCTGCATGCAATCCAAAAGCATGGCAACAGATAACCACAGATATTTGGGTGCGTAGAATTATTGCTAGAGGTTATTTTGTCCCCTGCAACCTTTATCCCAGACCTCTCACAAGTCTCCATGATGTTCTACCCAATCAGAGAGACCAAGCAGTCTTAGTAATCCAAAAGCTGCTAGAAAAAAAGAGTCATCTAAGAAGTCCCACCAGATAGGATCCGGATTTTACTCAAGGTTCTTTTTAATGCCAAAAAAGACAGGGGACTGGAAACCTATACTGGATCTCAGCCTTCTCAACAAATTTGTTCAACAGTCCAAATACCGGATGGTCATGGTTCAATCTATACTTCCCTTTTTGGAGGAAAACAATTTGATGTGCTCTACAGACCTTCAAAACATGTACTACCACATAAAAATGGACAAATGCTCCAGAAGGTTTCTCCACCTTTTGCTAGGAGCCAGTCATTTTCAGTTCAGGGTGCTGCCCTTTGGTCTCACCACAGTCCTCAGGGTGTTCATCAAATGTATGGCAGCAGTAACAGCTCACTTGAGACTGCACAGATTTTGGGTGTTTCCATATCTAGATGACTGGCTCATCATCGCTTCCACCAGGCATCTACTGCTTCAAGCAACAGAGTTCATTCTGAATTTGTTCATGTGCTTGGGCATCACAGTCAGTCAAACAAAATCTCAGCTAAGCCCCGTTCAAGATTTAGAATTCATAGAAGCTCGTCTGAACACCATCTCTCGTGTAGCCTCCCTTCCCCAGCACAGATTACAGAAGATAAAATCCCAACTACATCCTATTCTATGCAAAAACAAAGTTCCAGTGCTACTAGTCCTTCAAGAGTTGGGTTCCATGCCAGCAACCATCACTCTAGTCCCATTAGCAAGGTTCCACATGCACTACTACAATGGCTTCTAGCATCACAATGGTCTATTCTAACCATCCAGTGAACTACCCCATACTAATCACCAGCCCCTGCAAAAAAGACCTGTTGTGGTGGATGGAATCTGAAGAAGTCCTGTTAGGCCGTCCTTTTGTCCCTCTTCAACTCAAGGCCATAGTGACCACAGAAAGGAAGCTGCAAAACATTAAACTATCAAAACTTAACAGAGACAAAAAAAATTTTGCTTTAAATAATGTCTTCTCATGGCCCAAAGAAAATAACTTTAGACATCAAACTGTTTCTGACAAGGCAAGGAATGTGCATACTACACCTTTAAATTCAGATTCCACCTATGCTGCAGTTACACAAGGCACTCCCTGTTCTCTGACGACTGAAACAGCTTGTATGCAAGAGGAGAAGAACACCAGTTTAACTCTCCCTGTTTCTGAGTCCTCTGACCAACAAAACAGTAATTTAAAAGATAAAAACAGTAAATTAGGAGCTATTCCAAAGAAAACATATGCAGTTTTACCATCTACAAGTCATACTTCATCGACTCTAAGAAAGGAAGGAACTTCAAACATACAAGTGACTGAAAACACAGAAAGTATTTTTTTAGATGCCAGCAAACAGGGCGACTTCACTTTGAGAGTACCACTACCTTACAAGAATCGAATGAAACAATATGTACACAAAGGACAGTCACTGCAACTGGGTTCACTGGAAGGAGCAGTACATTCTCCGAAGAGGAGACGGACTTAACTACAGATTTGATTTTGAACCTTTCCTCTATTATTTTAACACCGGAACAGTTGAATGTTTTAAATAAGGGCCTTTCATTTATACCTGCTAGAAAGGCTAATCTTACAGAAATGATTAAAGACCTTAAATTATTAGGCAGGAATTTGTCTCTAAAAGTTTTGTTCCCAAACAATGTTACAAATAATATGAATGTGTTTAAACAGCCTAGCACTTTCATTCCTTATACTCCCAGTATACAAAGATTCCTTGATATATGTGAAACATCTTTTAGGCAGATATATGATGATAATTTGAGTGACTATTACTATGGAAATCTAAATACAAGTGAATATAGAGCACTGAATGAACTAAAGAACTTGAATTCTGTCGTTATTAAACAGGCAGATAAAGGTGGAGGTATTGTTATTTTAGATAAGCAATTGTATGTACAACAAATGTATAAGTTACTGCTTAATAATGATACATACAGAGGAATCTCAAAAGTTACAGTGAATGCCATCATTGATAAAGTGTCTTTCTTGATTTTTGACTTATTAATTACTGATTTAATAGATGAACCATTGTTTAAATACTTTAATGTCTTGAATCCAACTATTCCTAAGATTTATGGTTTACCAAAGGTTCATAAAGACAGAAGTCTGCCACCAATGCGTCCCATAGTCTCAGGCACTGGTTGGTGTACAGAGCCACTGTCTATTTATGTTGAAAGTACACTGCATGTGCTCTTAGACAAATGTGAAAATATTTTAAGAGACACCAAAATGTTTCTAGAGAAATTACATACTAGAATTGAAAGTTTATCAGATATTAATGACTTTGCTCTTGTTACTATGGATATAGAGTCATTGTTTACAAGTATCCCAAATACATGGGGCATTAATATGATTAGAAATTTTCTTACAAGAAATAATTGCTTCACCAATGAAAAAGTACAACTTATATGCAGTTTGTTAGAGATTATTCTGGAAAATAATGTTGTATATTTTGAAGAACAATTCTTTCTGCAACAGATCGGCGTTGCCATGGGCACACCATGTGCAAATAGTTATGCTAATCTATCTCTTACATTCTGGGAACAAACACATGTCTTTTCTGATAAGAATCCATTTATTAGTCAGCTTTTATGGTATACACGTTTTGTGGATGATGTTTTTTTTATTATTGAAAGGCAATATATCTGAGCTTATATTATTTATTAACTATTTGCATACAACTACTGATTTTCTGAGATTCACATACAAATTTTCTACATCTGAGATTGATTTCTTAGATGTACATATAATCAAATCAGAGTTGACAGGTTTTACCAGCAAAATTTTTCACAAACCCACGAAGAAAAATTCATACCTTCACAAAACCAGTATGCATCCTAGACACATTCCAAGAAATGTGCTCAAGGGGCAGGTATACAGAACACTAAGATTACACAACAATGATAATGATGCAGTACTAGCTTTGAATAAATTGAAAACTGATTTTTTAAGAAGAGGATATCATATGGATGAAATAGATAGAACTATTTCTGATGCTTGGACACTCAGGGACTCTAAATGTAAAGCGTACTTTCAATCTTCTAATTCTGTTACGTCAGATAGCAGTAATTTGAGAAATAATACACAAAATAATAGCATTAGAGCGGTTTTTCAGTATGCTAGTAATGTTAATCAGTATACTAATATTATTAAACAACATTGGCACATTTTACATGAGATTCCTTGTTTACATTCTTTCATTGGTAATGCACCTAGTTTCAGTTTCAGAAATAATCTAACATTAAAACAACAATTGTGTAATAAAGACGTCAAAAACTACCTATAATTCCAGACAAAGGTACTTTTCCTTGTAGGTCTTGTACTGCTTGTACACATATTCATAGTACTACACCATATATTCATCCTGTTAGAAATTTTACACTATACTCTCATTCATATGCAGACTGTAAAACCACAGATGTTATTTATTTTGTTTCTGCCAAATATGTCATGCCTTCTATATAGGAAAAACAAATAGAAACTTAAAGGATAGAATATTGGAACACATAAGAGACATCAGAAATAACAAAACTACTAGTGCACTTGCTCAACATGTTTTAAACACTGACCCTTCACACTCTTTCAAGTTCTTTGTTTTACAACATATACATAGAAATGTGAGGGGAGGAGATATAGAAAAGTTCACAGAGAGCCGAGAACAAAGATGGATTATCAAGCTCAATGCTGATAGATATCCAGGCTTAAATGGTTGTACATCACTGGTTCCATTTCTTAAAGCTAGACGCCTTCAACACAATTAATTTTTGCACAAAATAAAAATATATATATATACATATATTTCTTATATTATATATTTTGTATTATGCATTATTTTTATATATATATATATATATATATATATATATATATATATATATATATTATGTATGCATTTTTATGAGATTATTTAATTGTTTTAAATTAGATATGCATTTTTATTTATATGCATTTTTTATATATATGCATTTTTAATGAGATTATTTAACTGTTTTAAATTAGATATGCATAAATATGAACATACTTTACATTTTTGTATATATATTTTATATTCATATGCGTATTTTACAATATTCTTGTCATATATGCCTTTAAATTTTCAAAAGTTGTATGATGTCACTAATTGGAAAAAAATTTTTTTGACTGAGAGTGATATAAAACAAGCAGTTGAACAGTTAATTCTTTGTCTGATGAAGCAACGAAGGTTGCGAAAGCGCTCACCTCTCCTTTTTACTTTGTTTAAATAAAGACGTTATTGTGTGGTACCCGGTATAGTGTTTTCTCTCATATGACCACAGATGCCTCCCAGATGGGGTGGGGGGGTTATCATCTCGGAAGAACAGTCTAAGGCACTTGGTCGCCGATAGAGGCCAATCTGCATATCAATGTCCGTACCAAACAAGGAGGAACCATGTCCTTCTCCTTGTATCGAGAAGCTCTCAGGGTGTGGCAATGAGCTATTTCCTTCAGCCTTTTTCTGATAGCAACACACATCCCAGGGAGTTCAGATGTGATAGCGGACAAACTGAGCAGATGATAAATTTTACTGCCTCATAAGTGGTCTTTTAATTCCGAGATAACGAGGACAATTTTTCATCTCTGGGGCCATCCTTGCTGCGACCTTTTTGCATCGCCCCAAAACAATAAGTGCAGAAGCTACTTTTCCCTGATCCCCCTGAGGGGGGAGTCACCGAGCAGCATTCTCCTCGATTGGCCCCCTGGTCTCCTTTATGTCTCCCCCCTCTAATTATACTTTTTCTCAAGAAAGCAGCCAGGTTGAGAAACAAAGTGATCCTCATTGCACCCTACTGGCCTCGACATATTTGGTTTTCCTTCCTGTGCCCTCATCTGGTTCACCGTCCATGGACTCTGGACCGAGTTCCAGACCTGCTCTCTACCCCCAGGGAGTGGTGCACCCCCAACCTTCAAAATGTCAAGCTGACAGCTTGGTTCCTCCAGTTCTGCTAGTTGCCAGGCATAATGATATACCTACCCCAGTGCAGAAAATTCTGCTGGCTTCCCATAGACCATCCACCAGAAAGACTGGTGTGGTATCCTTCAAGGCCTCTGAGCCAGAGGAAACCACAACCCAAGCTGCGGAAGCCCTTACAAATGCCTTCTATGAACACCTCCAGGACTGCATGGATCAGGCAATCCCAAATAAAACCAAGACTCTTTCCACAAAGGGCAAACGTCCAGTCTGGTGGACCCCAGCCATTAACAAACTTTACAATAAGAGGAGAAAGCTATTACATGATAGAACAAAATCCATAAAAGGGAAGTCACCCCTGATCATTATTAGTAAAAAATTACGAGCACTCATAAAATCAACTAAGGCCAATTTTGAAAGAAAAATTGCCATGGATTCAAAGGACAATCATAAGGCCTTTTTCAGCTATGTTAGGAACCTGGGTGGAAACTCCCAGATATGCTCAGAATTAGTCCAAAATGATACAAAAATCACTGAACCCACAGACATTGCCAACATACTGGCAGACAGGTTCAGTGCAAACTTCACCCCCTCCCCCCTAAAGGAGAGATAACTATCCCAGCCGAGTGTAGCCTCCCGGACATCTCAAATGCGCAGGTGAAAGCTGCTCTCTCTAAAGCTAAACACAGCATCAATGGGACCGGATGGTGTCCCCGGCTGTGTGCTACACGAGCTAAATGAGGAATTAACCCCGCACATAAGGCAGCTGTTTAATCTCAGCCTTGCCACAGGATACGTGCCCAAGGAGTGGCGTACGGCAACTGTGGTCCCACTCCACAAAGGCGGCACCTCTACGGACCCTGGTAATTACCGCCCATAAGCTTAACAAGTCTAGTCTGCAAAGCTATGGAGAGGATCATAATGGAGCTCATAAACAAAGATATAGGGGACTTGCAGACATTGGACCCGACCCAGTTTGGCTTTGTCAAGGGAAGATCATGACTTTTGAACTTGGTCGACTTCTTCGAAACAGTCACCAAGGCCATTGATGAGGGAAAGGCAGTCCATACAGCCTACCTTGACCTTGCAAAGGCTTTCGACACAATACCCCACTCGGGTATTGTAGAAAAACTTACCAGCTTAAATGTAAACCCATATGTCACAAGATGGGTTGCAAACTGGCTTAAGGACAGAACCCACAGGGTTAGAGTTGCTGGCGCTGTGTCAGACTCCAAGCCGGTCACAAGTGGTGTCCCACAGGGCTCGGTCCTTGGCCCCTATTGTTTGGCATCTACTTCTCAGAAGTACAGGCCAGCATGGGAGGACTTTGGCTGACAAAGTTTGCAGACGACTGCAAACTGGGCCATAGTGGAAAGTGCATCGGACACGGATATCCTTCAGAAGGGACTCACGGAAACAGATAGCTGGTGCCAGAGCCATGGCCTGAAGTTAAACGCCAAAAATGTATAGTCATACCCTTCGGGAAAAACAAGGTAACCCCAAGCTACCATATAGGTGGCAATCCACTAAGCACAGAAGAGGTTATCAGGGACCTGGGGACCCAGGTTGACAGTGGCCTTTCTTTTGACACTCACATTGCTAAAGTGGTTAGAAAGACCTTCTACATTGCCCACCTGATCATGAAGGGATTCACATCCAGATCTAGTGAGGTCATTGTTCCCCTGTACTCTTCACTTATCAGACCAATGATCGAGTACAATGCCCCATTCGGGATGTATCTCACCCGACATCTGCAGCAATTGGAGAGACCCCAAAAGTTCCTCACCAAAAGGATAAAGGGACTCCAAAATCTGTCATATGCTGCCAGATTGAAGAAACTCCAGCTCTATTCAGTCGCATACCGTCTGCTCAGAGGTGACATGTGCCTGACATACAAGGCCATGTCCAACCCGGAATTAATGGACATGCTCCACCTCAAAAATCCAAATCCACCAAAACCACTAGAGCAAGCGACTTAAACCTTAGCACGGATATAAATAGGACGTGCTGGAGGGATAGATTTATCACTCAGAGACTCCCTATGCTGTGGAATAAAATCCCGGTCCATGTGAGGCAGAGCACCTCGCTGACTCTGTTCAAGAGAAATCTAGACCTGTGGATGGGAGATCGTAGGTTTACCCCGGGAATCATCTCTGTGTCACTGCTGGACAGAGGCACAACAAACTAATGGGCACAGTATTTTTTCATATAAGGGGTGGCGTAAGCCACAAAAATTTGGGCTAGGCTTATAAATGCCTTAGGGCAGATAGCCTAGTATAAACCTATGAACCTAAAGCTCTACTTTAGTAAGTGGAAGAGATTTTGAACCTGGGCTTATGATAACGATCTTGATAATTTCTCTGCTCCTGTGGGAAAAGTTCTAAAATTTCTAGCCATTCTTTTTGATCAAGGGGCTTCCGCCTCCACAGTTCAAGTCCAATTAGCTACCATTTCTAATTTCCATAATGGTTTCGGGGACCTTCCTCTAATTTCACATAGGCTATGTAAAGTATTCCTCAAAGGAACCCTGCATTTAAAGACCCTCTACCCCCATCGGATCTGACCATTGTTCTTCAGTCTTTGGTGTTTACTCCCTTTGAGCCAGCATCGACATGCGACCTAAAGTTCCTTTCATGGAAAACGCTTTTCCTCATAGCTATAACTTTCGCTAGATGAGTTTCTGAGATGCAGGCTTTATGCTCAAAATCCCCTTACTTAATTTTCCACAAGGATAGAGTTTCACTCTGAACCACTCCATCCTTTCTTCCAAAGGAAGTCTCAGAGTCCAACATTAATCAAACCATAGACTTGTCTGTTTTCTTCCCCAATTTTTCCTGCAAAGGCGAATATTGCCTACATTTGCTGGATGTTCACAGACAATTACGCTTCTATCTCAACAGAACTAAAGAATTTAGAAAATCAGAATAATTGCTTGTATCCTTTTCCAGCCCAGCTTTAGGGAAATCTGTTTCCAAAGTTACCTTGTTAAAATGAATAAGAGATTGTATTGCTTACATATATAATAAAAAAGAATCTCAAGTTACCTGTGCCTGTGAGAGCGCATTCCACCAGATCAATAGCCACTTCAGCTGTTTTCCATTCAAAGGCTTCCATGAATGAAATGTGCACAGTAGCAACGTGAGCTACTCCACATACCTTTATCACTCATTACAAATTGGATCTGGTCTCCAGGTTAAGAGCTTCCTTTGGTTCTATGGCTCTCAGGAATATCCTTTTATAGGGCCACCCAGGATGTAAAGTAGCTTGGGACGCTGTACCAAGAGTAAAAAAGAGATGAAGATTGACAATGTCAGATAAAGAAGTTGTGTCTTACCATAATGTTCCATCTGTGTTGTCAATCTTCATCTATTCTAGGCATCCCCCCTCCTGTGAATTCCTGGAGGAGTGAACATTTGTCCTGGTTGTATCGTTAGGGTTCACCTTGGACATGGCCTCTTCATATTTGATTATGGTTCTTCTGGGTTTCTGTAAGTCTGCAAACTCAATCTGAGGTAAATTGGAGAGGGGCGTTGTGGGTAGAGAATTAGCTTGAGAGATTTTTGGCTGGCGCGAGCTGCATAATGGTTGGATGGGTTTTGAGGATCAGAACCAACTACCCAAGAGTCAAGAATAGATGAAGGTCAAGAACACAGATGGAACGTTATGGTAAGATATATCTTCTTTTTCTACTTTGGACATTTGAAAAGGTGGCAAGCCAAGTATGTGTGTTTTGTGTGTGTGTTTCATTTGCAGCAGCCATTATTGCCTTTGTAAAATAATTTGTTGTTCTGAATTCTTAAATTGCATATTAGATGAAAAAAAATTAGAGGAAATAACTGAAAATGTTTCTTCAGTGTTCCTGTCTTCATAAGTATGAGAAATCATACTTTGGGAGTTAGCTGTTGCTGCAGACCTGTGTATTTGTTGTTTGCTCAGTTTTTTTTTTCTTGTTTATTCAGCAGATTTTCTTTTGTGTGGCACAGCATTTTGCCATGTGCAGTATTGCAGAGCAAAAGGAATTAGACAAAAGATGATTTATTATTTATTTATTTATATTTGTTTACATGGGTAGTGCACTGATCTCAATGGATCATTTGCAAGCACAGCCCAGGTGAATAAGAAATTAAAAAAATATATTTACAGGTACAATGATATACTAAAAATGTGTATATGCATTTACAGATCATAGGAGGTTACTAGGCTATTGGCCCTGAGGCCCTTAGAAGCCTAGCCAAGAGTTTAGTCCATGTTTAGACAAATCCGCACCCGATGCCCCAGTCCAACAGGGACGTGGGTGGAATCCCAGGGGTATATTTTCTGTTTCCCATCCAGTTATCCAGGTTGCGCTTAAAAAGGGGGTAAAGAGGTATTCTGCTTGATGTGGAGAGGGAGTCTATTCCATAAATGGGGGAGTCTCTGGGACAGAAATCATAGGGGATTCTCTGGGACAGAAATCTGTCCCGCCAGAAAGTCTTGTTGATGTCACAGACCAGGTTGAGGCCGCGCGTGTGGGTTACTCGAGTGGAACTTGACTTGCAGATATGCAGTAGTCCCATCAAGGTGGGGTCTGTGAACGCCTTGTATGCCAGACAGAAGTCACCTCTGAGGAGTCTGTATGAAACCAAGTAGAGGGATAGGGCTTTTAGCCTATCTGTGTATGGTAGATGTTTGAGGCCCTGGATTCTCCTGGTGAGGAACCTCTGTGGTCTCTCCAGCTGCTGCATGTGCTTTGCGAGGTACATGCCGAAAGGGGTGTTGTACTCAATAATGGCCCTTATAAGGGAAGAATACAGGGATGTTATGACCTCCTTGTCCATGGATGAGATACCCTTACTTGTGAGGTGGGCCGTGTAGAAGGCTTTCTGTACAATGGAAGCAACATGGTGGTCAAAAGTCAGGTTGCTACCAACTTGGGTGCCCAAATCCCTCATGACTGATTGGGTGCTTAGGACGTTGTTATTAATGTGATAATTTGTGGGGACGTCACTCTCCCCAAAGGGGATGATGATGCATTTTTTGGTATTCAGCTTGAGGGCATATTTCTGGCACCAGTCATTTGTCTGAGTGAGACCCTCTTGGAGGATATCCACATCACTAGGGGAATTGATGACAGCACCCAGCTTGCAGTAATCTGAAAACTTGGTCAGCCATAACCCACTGGTTTTGGCCTGCACC
This sequence comes from Protopterus annectens, assembly GCF_019279795.1. Lineage (NCBI taxonomy): Eukaryota > Metazoa > Chordata > Ceratodontiformes > Protopteridae > Protopterus > Protopterus annectens. The sequence continues at coordinate 152,887,248 of NC_056742.1, forward strand.
TCAGTAAATTATATCCCAAATAACAGAGGCCCCAAGACTGAACCGTGGGGTGTGCCGCTTGTTACAGGTCTACTGCTTGAGATGGCTTCCTCTATTTTGACTACATGGGTTCTATCAATGAGCCAGTTTGCTACCCATGTGGTAACATATGGATTGATGCCTAGGTGAGAGATTGTATCTATTATCTTCGAGTGGGAAATAGTGTCAAAGGCTTTGGCCAGGTCAAGATAGGCAGTGTGTACCATCTTACCCTCATCCATGGCTTTGGTGACTGTCTCAAAGAAGTCGACCAGATTTAGCAGACATGACCTCCCCTTGATGAAGCCAAACTGTGTGGGATCAAGGGTTTGGAGGTTGCCAATGTCCTTGTTGATGAGGTCCATGATAATCCGTTCCATGGCCTTGCAGTTCAGGCTAGTTAGGCTGATGGGTCTGTAATTTCCCGGATCGGTGGACACTCCATATCTGTGTAAAGGGGTGACAGTGGCTGTCGTCCACTCAGCTGAGACAAAGCCAGTACTCCGGCTTTGGTTGAATAGGGTGCTTACCGGTGCTGCAAGTTCCTGCCAGAGTTCACGTGGGATTTAGCCTGGGATGTTATCGGGTCCCATGGAGGAGTTATTTTTTGCCTTTGAGAGAGCAGTGATGACCTTTTCCACAGATATAAGGGGAAGGGGGCCTGTACTGACAATGTCCTGGTTTACTAATGGGGGGGGGGGGTAAAGTTATCGCTGAATCTGTCAGCCAGCAAGTTTGCTATATCTACGGCATTTGTATATGCAGTGTCCTTGACTACCAGTTCTGAACAGATCTGGGTGCTTATTTTGAAGTTGTGGACATATGTGAAGAAGGCCTTATGATTGTCTCTAGTAGATGTGGCCAATTTGGACTCAAAGTTTGCTTTGGAGGATTTCACTAGTGCTCTTATTTGCTTGTTCAGGCTAAGGAGACATTGCTTCCAATTGGGCACCTGCTCCTTCTTGGTCTTGGACAGCAATTTTTTTCCTTTTGTTATAGAGTTTATTTATTGCAGATGTCCACCAAACAGGTTTACTCTTCCTTGCAGAGGATGATTTAGTCCCATCAGGTATGCCTGATTCCATGCATCTGTATAAATGCTCGTATAGTGCTTTGGTGCAGTTTCGGATATTGGTACCAGTTCCTACAGAGGGGGAGGGGCTGTGAAGCTGTTTGTACTATCCCTCAAGAGGCTGTAATCAGCTTTGGAGAAGGTTTTATGTCTGATACTAGCTGGGGGGGGGGGGGATTGGGGGAAATGGGGACTTCGAAAGTGACCGCTTTGTGGTCTAATCTTACCAGGGAGGATGATACTATAGGGATGCTGCTGTGGTTACTCATGTTGGTTAATAACAAGTCCATGGTATTATCACCCCTTGGGGGGTATCAATTAGCTGTTCCAAGGTATTTGCACAGAATAAAGGAATTTCTGGGCATTTCTGCTCTGGCATGAATAGTTCTTCCAGTCTATGTTTGGGAAGTTAGTCAACCAGGATCAGGGTAAAGGGTTGAATCTTGATAGATTTGAACAGGTCCAAGTAGGCGGATTGGGCATCTTGAGTCAGATTTGGAGGCCAGTAGCTAACTATGATTTGAATAGATGTGAAAATAATACTACAACATTTAGTTCAAGAAGCAATTAGCAATTTGAAAACATGGATGGAAAAACAGAATTATACTTAGCAGAGTTTATGGATAAGCTGTAGCCATAATGACCAAGATGGCTTATGCTACAGGGATTGCAGCATATCATTATATAGACAGGTGTGAAGACATTAGAAAAGGCAAATGAGAATAGTTGCAAGAAAGGATACCATGAGGAAAAGACAAGAAAAGGTGAGAGAGGCATGCAGAAGAAAGAGGAGTAGAAAGAAGAAATGTGAGAGAGAGATGCATAGAGAAGAGGGAAGTAGGATGATTTGAGAGGTAGTAAGTAAGGATGAAATAAGGATTTGGGGATGTGTGAGAGTTGCAGGGCTCATCTAACGTGACCTGAGTGAGTGTTGCCACACTTTGCTTGTGTGTAGAGGTGTTCCTTGAGCTGTTGTCTAAATTCCAAGTTCTTTTCAACATGTCAGATTGAGAGAGAAGAGGAGTCCCATAGTTTGTGTTAGGATGGAGAATGCATGGTCAGTGCAATAATAGTGTTTACTTTTTGGAGTTAGTAGGGTGGAATGAGATTGAGAGATACCACTGAGAATATGTGTTTGGTGAAAACATGAGTGAGAGGGTACCATGTCTCAGGAGAAAGAGCTTTGTGAATTAGTGATTCTAGTAGGAGGTTGGCTCTCAAATGTACTGGGAGCCATTTAGCTGTGGATGGAGTTAGGCAGTGGTGTTCTTTATTGGGGGAGTTAGTAATGAACTGACAGATTTTACTAGAGATGGTTTGTAAGGTGGTGACAGTTTTCTTTGAGGCTGCAGCTATAATGGGTAGTCCATATTCGAGTTATGTTAGTATCTCTTTGCCTATGGCAGTTTTGGCTGGCTTGTACAGAAGCAGTGATAGCTTGTTCACCCAGAACAGTAGTGTCTTGATCTTTTTGTGTGTGTTTTGAATGTGTAGCTGAAAGCTAAGAGATTGGTTCTAGCCAAAATGCCAAGCTGTTTGAAGGATGTGGTAGTTTCTGTGGTAGTATTTCTAATATCTTTAATATTAAAGAATCTGGGCACTTTGGCTATTTTGTGGTTAGTTCTAAATAGCATTGCTTTTGCTTTTGAGGGATTGAGTATACGTTTCTGGCCTATTAGCTACTAGTTAAGGGTTTGGAAGTCATCTGAGTTTGTATAACAGAGGGGGGTTTGTTTGACTTGTAGATAACCATGTCATCTGCATAAAGAATTAGAACATATCTGAGGATTATCAGAGGAGAGACTGTTGACAAATATGTAAAATAGCAGGGGGCTAAAGTGAAACCCCAGGAGACTTATTTCATAAGAGGAGCTGTTTCAGAGGTGATAGTGCCTACTTTTATCTTGAAGGATCTATTAGTGAGGAAATCTACAAACCAAGGATCTGATGTTTTCAGTCTCCATTTTATCCTTGACAGATGGGTCCAATTCCAGTATCGGAACTGACTTGGCCATTACTACAGCTTGCACCAGACAAAAACTCTCGAGCTTCACCTCCACCCACAATCCCTCTCTCACAATTACCCCAGATCGTGTTTGCCACTTTTCTGAAACACTCATGTTTTGTCAGTGCTCTCAAGTTTCCTTGCCTTTAGGTAAATTTCTATTGTTGTTTCCTAGAGATTTCTTACTATTTTCTGTCTACTTGATCCTTTGCCCTTTTGTTTAATATTTTCTCTCTCTCTCTCTTTTTATACGTTAGTGTAATTCTAAATGTCATTATTGATGTTCTCTCCCCGTACACCTTGGTGTATATATTTAACTATCATCGTTGATAGTTTTTCCCCTTTCCTTTCCTTTCTTTCCCTTAAAAAAAATTTTCCTTTTTTTCTCTCTCTCAAACTTTTCTATGTGAGTACGTGTGTGAGTGTCTGTTTTCTAGCCATGCAGTAATGTTTTTTAAGATGGCTGAGAAAGCCAAATCCCCTTCTGGTTTTAAAAAATGCCAGAAGTGCGACTATAGAATCCCATCTTCTGACCTTCACTCCCTTTGTGTTTATCACTTGGGTCTCGTTCATTTACAAGAGGACTGCAGTATTTGCCATGTGTTCAGTCATTGAGCCCTCGTTGAGAGACGTAACAAACTTATTTTAAAGGGTTTGATCCTTTCTGCCTGATATTTCCTCCCCTTCATCCTCATCTTCCACGGAGAAGGGCAAAAAGAGGAGTATCTCAGTTTCAACTTCTCTTTTGGCTCTGAGAACTAAGAAATTGAAATCCTTGGTTCTGAAAGTATTCTCAGAACTGGAGGCCTCTGATTCTGAATTATTGGTGACAACTGTTGCCCTGGCACCAACTATGTCAGCTCTTTCGATGTCGAAGGCTCTTGTGCAGCTCAATTTTTCTGCTCCTTCTTCAGTGCAAGCTACAGTATCTGAATCAAGGGAAATTTTCCCCATCTGTAGACCCCTTCCCTGCTGAGCTTCAAGAGGTTTTTCTTCGGAGGCCTAAATCTCCATCCAGGACTACTTACTCCCATCTGTAGACCCCTTCGCTGCTGAACTTCAAGAGGTTTTTCTTCAGAGGCCTAAATCTCCATCCATATCTTCGATCTGCTCCACCAAAAGTCTTTCTGAGCTCAGTATGGAGAGACTTATGAATAAAATCTTGTAGGCTAGAGGACTTTCAGGCCCCCTTTTGGTTCCAGCTCCTTCGGGTATTGGAACCGAGCCTTCTTTCACCCTGTGACCACTCCTCCTGTGACCTCCTCCGAGGCCTTAGAGTTTTCTGTTCCAAGTCTCCTGGCACTGACTGTACCAGTACCTGAGATTTCCACCTCTTCAGAAGCGGTAATCCCCCTGAGCTCTAAGGTGGTTTTGGTACAGGAGACTTCTCTGAGCTGCACCCTGGCAGTTCAATGGGGACAGGACTCGAATCCAGGGTTTTCGGAGCCATCCCTGTTCCTCGGAGTTTCAGCTCGAGTTAGTCTCCAGCTTCCGTCTCAAGGGTCAGTTCTTCAGAGCAGGTAGTGACCCTGGTCTCGAAGCAGTCTGTCTTGGTTTTGATAATCCTTCCCTCTTCAGGGGGACTAGCCTTCAAGGCAATGGAGAGGGCCCTGTCCCTTACAGTGACTCTGTCAATACCTTCCTCCTCGGGACAGGTACCCCCCTCCCGGATCTGTTATTCCATCTCTCTCTCCACAGGGACACTGGGTGCCAAAGTCTCAGGTTTCTCAGACTCAGGTTCTGTCATCTTCTGACACCTCCGCAGATTATCTCCCTGAGGAGGTCCCTCATAAAAAAGAAGTGCAAGAGGAGGTACTTAAATTCCCCTCAGGGATCAGTCACTGAGGATACAGATTTTGATGAGAGAAGGGTCCCCAAGGTCACCGAAATTTTAAAGCAAAGGGGTGGCTGGAAGTCCCAAACCCTTCCTTGGAGGAAACTGTTTACCTGCAGGCTTTTGGCACTTGCCCGTCTACCTTTTGGGTGACCCCACCCAGTGATGAACTCGTTCTCTTGATTTTACAACGGGCATGGCAGGCTCCAGACACCATCAAACCCATTCCCAAGAGACCTGACAAAATCTTATCTGCCCCTGAAGTTAAACAGTTATGGGCCAGGGGCTTAGCAGAGTAAGCCATGGTCACAATGGCCACCACAAAAAAGGAACTCTCTGAGGAGATTTCATCTAACCATCTGCCAAACGGGAGTCTTGGGCTATGGATAGATTTGAGAAGTGAGTTTGTTTCATCGACCTTTGCTCTAAGGTCTTTGAACTTCTTGGCACACTTTACAAGACACACAGCACAACCAAGTGAAGCAAGCAAAGTACAAAACCACCATAAAAGCAGTCCTGCTTTTATGGTGGTTTTGTACACTTTACAAGACTTCAGAAGGGATCTGAACAAGGAATTGTCTGATATCCTGGTGGGAGCTATGGCTGAGGGAGTCCAAGAGAAAGTGGCTTCCCAGCTAGCCACCCTAGAGTCTGTGTCTAATTTGTCCATGAGGCTAAACACACATGCAGCCAAAGGGACGTCCAGAGCAGCAGGAGCAGGCATAGCCATAACAAGACATGCCTAGATGCATCTATGTGACTTTGCAGAACCATTCAAATCTTCATTTGACTCTGGTCCTTTTGATCGAACATACTTGTTTGGCCAAAAAGTAAGAGAGACTTTATCCAGGTGTGAGAAGGAGGGTAAGACCCTTTCTGCTGTGGACATAGATGGTCTGCAGAACCAGGGCTTCAGGGATTCTTTTCCAGGAAGCCCTTTCAGCACTCCTGAAAGGAGGCCTGATTGTCCTTCTCTGGAGGCAGTCGGGGGCGGGTCTATATTAGATAACTGAACATTTGAAAGTTAGACTCTCATATGGTCGACACCATATGATTGAACTTTCAAAAGTACGAATGTCTAATAAAAATAAAGTACACAAAACACCTACCTGAAGCTTTTAAGCAGGGGGGCAAGCCCCCTCCACCCCCACGTGGGGGGTTGTGCCCCCACACCACCCGCTATTTAAATATAATAACTCCGATATCGCACTGCAGTGCAGAAAAGGGCAATCTACCCTTATGGAGATCTCCGTTACAACGTTTGAACATTCAAAAATCCGATCATATGGTGTCAACCATATGAGATTCGGAATTTTGAATGTTCGCACATGCAATATAGACCCATCGAGGGCACGTGTCCTTGCATCTAAACATCTGGCTAAACATAGCAACAGATTCCTGGGTGCAACAGGTCATATACAGAAGCTGTATCATTCCCTTTTCCCATCCTCCCCTTGTATACAAAAAAATCCCCGATGTTCCACACAACCAGAGGGATTCAGCAGTGCACAAAATTCAAAAACTGCTAGACAAAAGAGTCATCCACAAAGTCCCATGAGACCAGAAAGGATCTGGAACCTACTCAAGATTCTTTTAAGTGCCAAAAAGACAGGGGACTGGAGACTGATTTTGGATCCCAGCATGCTGAACAAATCGGTTTGTCAAACAAAGTTCCAGATGATCACAGTACAGTCAATTCTTCCTTTTCTGAAGAAGGACTGTTGGATATTCTCGATAGATCTTCAGGATACATATTACCACATAAAGATGGACGGACACTCCAGGAAGTTCCTCCGCTTCTGCCTGGGAGCCAGTCATCACCAATTCAGAGTGCTGCTCTTTGCTGTCACCACAGCCCTCAGGGTGTTCACCAAATGCATGGTAGTAATAGCAGCTCACTTGAGACTGCAAGGATTCTGGGTGTTTCTGTACTTAGACGACTGGCTCATAACCGCTTCGACCAGACCTCAGTTGATAGTAGACAGGGATTACACTCTCAGTATCTATTCCCACCTGGAAATTACGATAAATCACAAGAAATCCCAACTGACTCCAAATTAAAATTTAGAATTTATGGGGGCTGTGCTAAATATGGCAACAGCTATAGCATCCCTTCCTGGAGAGAGACTCCAGAGAATTATAGCACAAGTTCAAAAGATAATCCACAGAAAAAGGGTTCCTGCTCGACTAGTTTTGCAAACTGTAGGGTTGATGGCAGCCTCAATAAATCTAGTCCCACTAGCCAGGTTTCATATGAGAATTCTGCAATGGCTACTAGCTTCTCAGTGCTCTATCCTTCGCCAGCCCCTGTCAGACCAAATTCTGTTCACCGGTTATTGCAAGAGGGATCTACTTTGGTGGACCTTTTCCAAACAAACTGTCCTCAGTCGCCCCTTTTTTCTTCCAGAGCCCATGCCCATAGTGACAATGGATGCCTCATAGATGGGGTGGGGGTCATTTTCTGGGCAAGACTGTCCAAGGCACATTGTCCCCCCTAGAGGCCAACTTGCAGATCAGTGTCCTGGAGCTAGGAACGGTGTTTCTAGCATCGCAGGCCTTTCAAACAGTTCTTCCTCAGTGGACAGTTGCATTTAAAGCAGGCAATATGTCAGTAGTTTGGTACAGCAACAAGAAGGGAGGAACCGAGTCGTATCCCCTTTGTCAAGAAGCCCTCAAGAGTGTGGCAGTGGATAAATTCGATGAAAGAGTCCACTGGATTAATCTTTCTGACCGTCTCAGCAGGGGAAAGTCCAAAAAATCATCAGTGTTAGTAACATTGTCATTAATTATGGTTGCCCCTGAATTTTGTGTTGTGAAGGGGGGTGAGAGGCATCATGGAAAAATTCTTGGTAATTGGTGTCCCTACTTCTTGTATGCAATGGATGAACACACACACATGCAACACAATATCTATCCCTTTCTTTATCCCTTACTTTCACCCTAACTCAGAAACACTCTTACAAGCACAGTCCCACCGAATGTCAAAACTTACTTGCCTTCCTAACTTCCTCCTGAGTTTCTGAGTATTTCATCAGAGAAGAAGTTATTTCTAATAGAGAAGAACTTCAGTAGCCATGATGACTAGTGTAAGATGTGAAAGACAGAGTGCTAGACAGTACACCCTTATTGAATCTTCAACCTTTACTAAGAGACAACAAAGTAAACTTTGTGAATGGACACGGTAAAATGACTGACAAATACAACAGTCACCATGGAGAAATTAGTTTCAAGTGAAATAGTTTCTTCTTTAAATGGAATGATCATTGGCTTATGTTCTACCTTTGAAGTCACGCTAATAAGTGGGTTGCCTGTATCAAACACGTTATCTGATAGTAGAGAAGGGGTTGCAGATTTGATAAGATCCAGAACCTCTCTCATTCAAGCAGGAACTGTATAAGAAATAATCTGTTTTGTTATGTTGTTCTATGATTATAGAGAACAATTATTTCTCACCCTATCTGGCATCCGTTCAGAGGGATCTGTATGTAGATAATTCAGCTTGCATTAAAGACAGTGATAAATGGAAGGAATATGCAGTTCTACTAATGACTAGGCATATTTTTTTGCATTTTTTGCAAGAAGTGTGCTGTGTGTACATTCAAAGCTCTAATGCATTCATATAATATACAGCTCAGTGCCAGGATGAGAGGCATTCTTAACTTAAGGATAGCAAAGCAGGGATAAAAAGAAACCCTCAGTTCTCAGTTTCTGAATAATTTGTGAGATTTACACAGTGGAGGCAGCGTTTCCAGTTCACATGGCTCAGCCCCTCTAGTTTTACTTACTGTTTTAAATTTTAACACTAAAGTTAATATATGTATTTGTTCCATAACTAAGAAGCTGCATTAGTTTATAGCTGGTAACAGTTTTTGGAACTTGTAGGTTTGTGAACGTTTTTTCTGAGTTCTACTCACCACCTATGGAAAAAATTTACACAAGATCTGTTTAGGGCTGTACTCATTTCAGAAAACGAGATGGCGTTTCTGATGATGGAACATGATTCACAGTATGTTATTCTGCCTTCTTTGAGTGGTTGTGGGAAGGAACTGTTTTCTGGGGAGTTCGTATGTGTTCTTGCTCATTGGTCAGTAATTATTCTCATGAGAAAGCTATACACGTATTTCAGCAAACTGATAAGAGCCTAGCTTATCCATCTTCTAACAAGTCCTTCTCTGTAATTCCTTGTCTCCATGTAGTTTTCAGTTGTGTAATACTGTTATTTAGAGGAATTTTGATAGATCATACAGCAGATTTTGCACATTTCTGGTACTGGCATTGGACACCTCAGACCCAGGGTGGGGAGGTATGCTTTAGTTCACACTTTGTCCAGGCACTTTGCAGGGCATTTGCAGTTCCACATAAATAAAGCTATTGTCAGTGTTGCTTGCAAACTGGGCCTTCCACAAAGAAGTTGATGTCAGTGTCTATTGTAGTCTAGACCTTCCAGGAGGCTCTAAGAAGGTGAATTCTGGATTTACCCACATTTGCTGTGGTTTAGTCACAAGGGCGAAGCTGCGGGTAAGTCAGCATTAGCCAAACCCAGCTGTGGGTTATTGCTATTCTACAATGGAGTTAGTTTTGTGTTGTGTTTTTAAGTTTTTATTTAGGTTTCTGTTTATTTTATTTTGTATTCTTCCACTTTTTTCTAAGGGAAAATAGTTCCAGACTTTTAGTTCAAGTTTATCATTATAGTTTTGTTTTATATTGTATATGTTATATTTTTCTTTTTTAAGTATTTATTCGTTTTATCCAAAACAGGCACAGTTTTTGGACTCTCCAATCAGCTCATTTTAGAATATTAACTAGTTTGTACTGTTTAAGTAGATCAGATTATTTATTATTTATTTTTTTATATTTTAAATTATTGTACATTTTGGTAAACAAACTGGTAATTTTCAATCTTCAATCCACCTACTACCAGTGTGAAACAGTGGTAAATTGAGAATAATGTCATAGGAGCTGAAAACAAAGAAGATTTAGCATTTTTTGCGAAATACCGGAAGTTTGTCATCTCTTTTATAGGAAACAAGTAAAAACAAATGATGTGGTTTGAGGTCCTATTACTTTATTGTGAAGTCACTGGTGTTTCCTTTCATAGTGGTTGGCAGTGTATAGAAAGTTATCTGTCTGCACTGAATTCTTGTAGGTTGGGGAAGGTATTCGTAAGCTACTGTGTCATCCACAATGTTCTGCGCACAAGAAAATAAGTACATTTTTGATTTTCTTTTTGTACTTACTTGATTTTTCTTGTATGCAGAACATTGCAGCTGACAAACACCTTCCACATGTTCAAGATTATTTCTTAACTGAACTGTTGCAGCTATTTCTTTTGCATATACTGATAGGAAAGTGCGGTCACTCAATGATGCTTTAGTGGACGGACCTTTCCTGTTGGTATATGCTCAATTTATAATGGGCATGCTGTTTGGGCTAACCAATCAAGCATGCTCATTTTTGAATGATAATGGCCAGTCATTGTGTAATATCCTGTATCGCATTCTTCACACTTTCCCTTGGCCTTTGTAGTTTCTGAAGTTCAGTTTACAGAACTGTTCTCAAGTGGAGTTCTGAGAGTACTGTAGTAAACTATAAAGGATTTATGAGTAAATACTAGGCAATCACTCTGCAGACTATTACATACATGCCTAGAGAGAAACCAGAGAGTGACTAAAAGTAAGACTCAAACTCAGTACTTTGTTACCCATTATGCCAACCCCTAACCTTTCATTTGTCTAGTCTGTCATTTTGTTTGAAAATATCAAAAAATATCAGATTTTCAATGTATGAACATAAAGTTAAATTATTCCTACAAACTAGGTTTTAAAACTTAAAAGTATATTTACTGGACTGTTTCTGCATGGAGATTTACACCCACACCCTGCTAACTAATTATTCTGACTTCAAAGTCTCATTACCATAGAGTGAAAGACCTGCTTGGTTTATCTCCAAAACCGTGCATTGCCTTTACTCCAAGATAGCACTATTCAGGGAAAAAAAAGCATTCCATTTATTATGAGGTTTTCCGATCTTGGAGTTAGCATATGTCAGTTATCAGGTATGTGGGGAAAGGGTGCCTACCTAAATCTCAGATGTTACATTGTGCATATTCCCCTTGAAAAATATGTAATTTAAATTTCTACTCCTTTTGTTTTAGCAACTTCTTTCAAAGGCAACCTTCTGTTAGTTATGTCTGATATTTCAGATTCATATGGATTCATAGGTAAATACGAGGCTAGCTGCCTTTACAGGCCATTTTAAGCCTAGCCAATTTCCTTTTTACACTCAAAATAACCTAGCCCATGTGATTATAGATTGACCTTGCCCATCACATGGTCGATAATTATGTATTACTCCTAATGAGAATAACTGAGAGTATATCGTAGATATTTTTTTTGGGACCCAAACATGGAATAAAGCATTTAGGAGCTGCTTCTGTCCATCAGAATTGCAGGGGGGCAGTCCTGGGGTAAATTTTCTTTTTCTATCCAATGATCTAGGTTGTGCTTGAATATGGACAGGGAATAACTTTGTCTTACATAAAAGGGGGGTCTATTCCAGAGCAAAGGTATCCTCTGAGAGATATACCTTTCTCTTCAAAGCATTCTGTTGATGTCACAGAAGAGGTTTAGATCCCTAGACCAAGTATTTCTGATGCCAGTTTTATGTTGATGTGCAGTAAATCCATCAGTAATGGTCGGAGGATGCCTTGTATGCCAGACACAGCTCACCTCTTAGCAGTCGTAGGTTACTGCTGAGTTTAGTGACTGAGTATATTATACAGATTCAGTCATGAAGCTATTTGAGACTACAAGGCTGTTTTGATAAGTGTAGTAGTATTTATGTTTTATTTCAAGAGTGATTAAAGCAGGTACAGGATTGTCAGAATTAAAGAAAGTGTAAAATTCCTTTTAGCAACCTAGTTTTGAAAATACTGAATGTTAAGTTGTCTATCTCGCCTTCATTCTTGCTGGATGGGTTCGGAGCCGACCTCGGCTCCGACTCGGCCACTCTAAAGCTCGAGAGTTGGTTCCACCGGCTCGAGGCTTCCCTTATATCCCACAATGCTAGGCGAGAGTTACCCCAGATCTCGTTTGCCGCTACAGCTATCGAGGTTGGTTTTCTACCGGTTCTTGGTAAGTGACTTTTTCTTGTGTAATTTAGTCTATCAAAACCCCTTTAATTTTAATATTTTTACTTATTTCCCTTAGTTTAGAGAAATTTTTATCCCCTTCTAAAAAAAATCCCGTTTTTTTCCCTCAAGAACTTTAGGTTCTTCCCTTGGGCCTACAGGCCTTTTCTCTTCCCTAGTGGAGTGTGTGTGTATTATTTTAAAATCCTAGTTAGTGGTTTTTATTATAATTTAAACTTGACAGGGTGTAATTAGTGTGTTTGTGTGTGTGTTTGTTACACCTGTTAAAAAATGTCTAGGAAGCAAAGGTCTCCGGATTCAAGAAGTGTGATGCGTGCTGTCAGAAAATGTCTCTGACAGACGCTCACACTTCTTGTGTCTACTGTCTGGGGCCTTTGCACCTGCAGGACTCCTGTGCTGTGTGCCATGGCTTCAGCCCCAGGGTCCTGCAGGAAAGAAAAAATAAATTGATATTAAGAGGCTTACTCAAGCCAGAGGATTCCCTATCTGTTTCAACAGGGAAGCCCTCTAAGGCATCTAGGTCTTGGCTCCGACAACTGAGCCGAGACCTAAGGTTTCTCAACCTCTGCCTTCATCGGCTCCGGCTGGAGCCGATAAGTCTCAGTCCACAGTTTCTGTGGCTCCCTCGGCTCCGGCCGGAGCCGAGGTAGTAGAAGTTCCGTGTCGGCTCCGACCAGACCTTCGGAGCCGACAACTAGGAAGAGGTCCAGGTCACCATCTCTTGGCTCCGTTCATTCGGCTCCAGGATCTCCCCTGCTGTCTGAACGGAGCCAAAGATCTCACTCCTCTAGGTCATCGAGGCTGTCGGATCATGACCTTCAGAGGGTAGTGAGTCGACTTCTTAAGTCCGAGGCACTGGCCCAGATGCTTCAGAGCCCGACTCATCAGTCGATGCCTGCCCGGTCCATCAACATATTCCTCCTTCGACTCTCTTGAGCTCGGAGCCGGGTCGCGTCGGAACCGAGACTGTGATAGCGTCGGAGCCGATACAATTGTCTTCGGCTCCGCTGCCGGCTCCGTTTTCTTCCTTGGAAGAATCTCGGCGCCGGACTTCCTCGTCGGCTCGAGGGGTGAGTGGCATCGGACCCTTGTCCGACCCCCTCTCCTCTCGGTGCTTCGGCTGGTGAGTTCGGCTCCGACATCGACCTCGGAGCCATCACTGTCGGTGCCGAGGGGGGTTCTTAGCTTCTCGGAGTGGGGACCTCTGGCTCTGCCTGACAGGGGTGCATTCGAGGTCATGCGGAGTGTGTTAGAGCCTGGCTCTACTCCACAGTCGGCTCCGTCCGCCCCTCCCTCTACAGTGCCTCAGGTTAAGTCGACTCACTCCCTCATCCCGGACCGCAGAGAGCCAGCTCCTCAGGAACCCCCTGTGGGGATTTCATCCTCTTCCGAGGCCTCTCCTGATTTGGCAGAAGAGCCCCCTCGGAAGAGGAAGTGTAAGAGGAAACACATTGACTCACCTGAGTCCATCACGTCAGACACAGATTTGGATGATTCTGAGGGTTCCCCCCGTTCCCCTTCTGAAGATGTCTCATTTGCAGACATTCTGGAGATCCTGAAACAGAGGGGAAATTGGCCAGCCCTCAACCCTTCGGAGGACGAATCTGTGTATCTTGAGGCGTTTGGCTCTCGTCCTTCCACCTCCTGGGTGTCCCCCCCCTTTGACCCCCTCATGCAGGTGGTTGCTAAGAAGGCATGGACGGCTCCTGATTCAGTGGACCCCACTCCCAGGAGACCCTCCAAGTTCATAACGGCACCAGCAGACAAACAGTTCTTAACAAAAGGAGTTTCTGTGGATGCTATGGTGGTAGCTGCTGCCACTAAGAAGGAGCTAGCTGATCCTTCAGTACCTGTCCATCCACCTAACAAGGAATCTAGGTCCATGGACAGGTACAGGAAGCGGATTTTCTCATCAGCGACATTTACCATGTGTTCGCTGAACTACCTGTGCCATTTTATTCGTCTTCAAAGGGACTTGATCAAGGAAGCGAGTGAAATGTTAAAGGACCCTACAGCTGCGGGTTTCCAAGATAAGATGAACACGCAGCTGGCTACCCTTAACTCCATAACCAACTCCTCCATGCGCCTTCTTTCTTACGCGGCTGATGGAGCGAGCAGAGCCGCAGGGACAGGTGTGGCCTTACGTAGGCATGCCTGGATGCGGCTATGCAATTTTGCGGACCCCTTCAAGACGTCTTTCACTAACTCCCCGTTTGATGGATCATCTCTCTTTGGTCCTCAAGTGAAAGAAACCTTGACTAGGTGCGAAACTGATGGCAAGACCCTTTCTGCCGTCGGAGTCCATTTTTCTACTCCTTCTAGGCCTTACCCCAAAGGCCAGAAGGGTGGAAAGATGTGGTTCCGTAAACAATCTCAAGGGACTTCGCCTGACGCACAGAGTCGTTTCCCTGCCAGAGGCAGAGGCGGGAATAACAATGGTAGACGTCGCCCTAGGGGCAGGGGGGGTCCGCAGAACCAGGGCAATCGGGAAGCCTTCCCTGACAAGCCCTTTCAGCATCCCTGAGGTGTTGCCCGACTGCCCATCTTCGGAGGCAGTCGGGGGAAGATTGTCACTGTACCCAGAAGCCTGGCTATCCCTGACTCAAGACAAATGGGTACAGTCCATCATTTCCGAAGGCTATTCTATCCCTTTCTTCGCATTCCAAATCAGTCAAAAATCCCTTCCAGATGTTCCACCGCTCAAAGGGATCTAGCAGTTTTGGAAATTTCAAAACTGCTTGCAAAAAGAGCAATTCAGCCAGTTCCAGCAGACCAGCAAGGATCCGGAATCTACTCAAGGTTCTTTTTAGTTCCAAAGAAAACAGGGGACTGGAGACCAATTTTGGATCTCAGTGTCTTGAACAGATCAGTCAAGAAAACAAGATTTCGGATGGTCACGCTGCAATCCATCCTTCCCCTTTTGGGCAAAGGAAACTGGATGTGCTCTATAGACCTTCAGGATGCGTGCTATCACATAAAAATGAACAGACGCTCCAGAAGATTCCTCCGCTTCAGGCTGGGAACCAGTCATTTTCAGTTCAGGGCCCTGCCCTTTGGTCTCACCACTGCCCCCCCAGGTGTTTACCAAATGCATGGCAGTGGTAGCTTCTCACCTGAGACGACAAGGATTCCAGGTGTTTCCATATTTGGACGACTGGCTCCTCACAGCTCCCACCAAGCATCTCCTTCTGATGGCCAGGGATTACACTTTTCGCGTTTGTCAAAAGCTGGGTATTTCAATAAATTGCGAAAAGTCTGTTTTGTCGCCTTGTCGTACTATTACCTACATAGGCGCAAATCTAGATACAGTAAACATGTCTGCGAGACTAACACATCAGAGAATAACAGACATTCACAAACTGGTATCACTCCTTTTCAACAACAACAGAATCAAAGCCAGGTTAGTTCTGAAAGTGTTGGGAATTATGGCAGCTGCCATACCTCTGCTTCCATTAGCCAGATTCCACATGCGGATCCTTCAATGGATGCTCTTTACTCAATGGTCATACCAGCAACTTCCAATGTCTCACACCATTATGATCACGCAAGCGTGCAAAATCATCTCATGTGGTGGATGTCTTCCCCTCAGCTCTTGTTGGGAAGACCCTTTGTTCCACCTCCTCCGGTTGCTACTCTGACAACGGATGCCTCCCTGATCGGGTGGGGGGGGCATTATCAGGGCAGGACGGTCCAGGGCACATGGCAACCAAATGAATGCCACTTGCACATAAATGTTCTGGAGATGAGAGCAGTGCTTTTAGCGTTGCAAGCCCTTCAAGACTCTCTTCCCTTGGGAACGATTGCAATCCAAACAGACAATATGTCTGTAGTGTGGTACATCAACAAACAAGGCGGAACCAGGTCATACCGCCTGTGTCGAGAAGCACTCAGACTGTGGCAATGGGCGATTTCTTCTCAGCGGTTTCTGATAGCAACGCACATCCCCGGAAAGTCCAATCAAATTGCGGACAAGTTGAGCAGAGCTATACTCATGCCTCACGAGTGGTCTCTGAAAGACTCTGTAGTGAGAGAAATTTTTCTCAAGTGGGGTCAGCCTTGCTGCGATCTTTTTGCTACTCCCCGAAACAGCAAGTGCAGAGAATATTTCACTCTATTCCCTTTACCAGGCCAACCCAGCAGAGACGCTCTAGCCCAAGTTTGGCCCGGGGACTTCTGTATGCATTTCCTCCTTCCCACTAATCTCTCAAGTGATACAGAAAGCTATCGCTCAGAAGGCCTCATTGATCCTCATTGCTCCTTACTGGCCTCGACAAGTGTGGTTCCCCTTTCTACATCGTTTTCTTTTGAGCGACCGTGGAATCTGGACCTAGTTCCAGATCTTTTGATCCATCAGTCGGGCCAGTCTCATGGCTCCCCTCCCTCTCTGAACCTCACTGCTTGGTTTCTCCAGTTCCAACCTTAGCCAGGCTTCCTCAATTATCTCACTCTGTTAGAGATATTTTGATAGCTTCCCATAAATCTTCCACTCGGAAGATTTATTTGAGTAAGTGGAAACGCTTCACATATTGGGCTCAAGGAAAGGACATAGATCCTTTCACTGCTTCCATCAATTAGTCCTTGATTTTCTAGCTGAACTCTTCCATGCAGGTTCATCTCCTCTACACTTAAAGTTCAATTGGCAGCTATTTCTAACTTTCATGTGGGTATTTCTGAATCTGCCTTAATGTCCCACAAGCTTTGCAAAGCTTTTTTGAAAGGAGTTTTTCTTCTCAGACCTCCTATAAGAAATCCTCCTTCTCCTTGGGACCTAAATTTAGTTCTTGCTTCTTTGATTCTCCCCCCTTTCGAACCTGCAGTCTCCTGTTCTTTAAAATTATTATCATGGAAGACTCTTTTCTGGTAGCTATTACATCAGCTAGAAGAGTTTCAGAGCTTCAAGCACTCAGCTGTCGTCCTCCTTATCTTTTGTTTCATAAGGACAGAGTATCTTTACGAACTAACCCGTCCTTTTTGCCTAAGGTGGTCTCGACGTCAAATCTAAATCAAAGCATTGATCTACCTGTCTTTTTTCCAGAATACTCCAATAGGTCTGAACAAAAATTACACTGCCTGGATGTTCACCGTCAATTGAGGTACTACTTGGATAGAACAAAACAGTTCAGAAAATCTGATCAGCTGTTTGTCTCCTATGCGGAAAGCAGAAAGGGACTTTCAGTTTCAAAGGTATCATTATCCAGATGGCTAACATCTTTGATTTCCCTTGTATATGAAATTAGACATCAAAAGCTGCCAGATAAACCTAAGGCCCATTCCACCAGAGCTTTGGCTACTTCTTTAGCCTTCCAAGACAGACTGCCTATTGACACCATTTGTGCAGCGGCTACTTGGGCTACTCCTCACACTTTCATTTCTCATTATAAGTTGGATTTAGCTTCTAGGCATAGAGCTAACTTTGGTTCCACTGTTCTCAGGAGTCTGTTCCGTTAGGCCACCCGGGACAAGGTGCTAGGGACGCGGTCCCATCCAGCAAGAATGAAGGCGAGATAGACAACTTAACATATAGAAGTTATGTTCTTACCATAACGTTCCATGTTAGTTGTCTTCTTCTCGCCTTCTTCTTGCGTCCCACCCTCCTTCCCCCTGGCCTGGACAGACCTAGAGGAGTTGTGATTGTGACCTCTCTTTCTACCACCTCTTTCTTAGACATATGCTTTTATGCATATTTCCTGGTTCAGGATGTAGGTCACCCTTCTTTCTTCCTGTTGTTAGAGGTGGACTCTGTTTACAGTTATACTGTTACTATTATAAGCTGGGGTTAGCTTACAAACGAGATCTGAGGTAACTCTCGCCTAGCATTGTGGGATATAAGGGGAGCCTCGAGCCGGTGGAACCAACTCTCGAGCTTTAGAGTGGCAGTCGGGCCGAGGTCGGCTCCGAACCCATCCAGCAAGAAGAAGGCGAGAAGAAGACAACTAACATGGAACGTTATGGTAAGAACATAACTTCTGTTTTCTTTCATTCTTGAGTTCCACTCTATAATTCTTACATGATCATTGTAAGAAAACTTTTGTGGTATCACTTAGTAGTAACGTTAATTGTTGCATTTCAAAAATTCTAAACTTTTATTGTGCATTAGCAAACGGTTCGATTTACTCATAGACAGTAGTAGATGTTTTGCATAAATACCATAGAATTGTTCAGTGTGTGCTGAAAAGAATATTTTTTTATACATTTCTTAACTGTATACAGGTGTCCTTTTTCAGAAAAACCTGACAACACTGTCAGGTCTGTTGGTTAGAATTACAAAGTAGTTAAATGGAAGTGGAAGAAATCAAACACTGCACCTTTGACTAAAGGAAGCAGCTTGTTTTCAGCTCAAGAGCCTTAGTCTTCTGCACCAGACATAGCTGTAGAAATATCATGGTTGGAGACAGTAGCAATTCAAAGTACTAAAACATAAATTTTCTGAATATTATTCTTTTAGAATAATTATTTTCAAACTGAAGTTAGTAACCTGTCATATGTTACAAGGTTGAGTATACCGTGCAGTTGAACAGGCTGTTTTCTGATGTCATAAAGGTTATCCCATGAAAGCTTGAGTCACACTATCCTTAATTACAATTGTTAAATCAAAAATGAACGTTTCAGTGGTTGAACTAGTACAAGTCAATTACATGCCAAATGAGAGTGACACACATACAGACAAATACACAAAATAATCATTTTGCCTGCATCTCCACCAGTTTAATTATTCTCATTCCAGGACCACACTTCCACAAAGAAAGAGGAAGACACATAAAGACCGGAAAAGTATGTCTTTTACAACCCCCAGAGTAAAGCAACTTAATGTACATGTAATTGAGGAACTGCAAACCCAGCAGGAATGGAAGGAGGGAGCAGTTACTGCAGCAGTGATCATTTGAACATCTACAGTTATCATAAGTTTACTTACACCACTATACTGTGTTCATCATATTGATCGCTGCTGAAATAACCTTAGCTATATGGGTTGTTTACACTAGCTTACTACATTTGGGAGGTAGAAAAATAAGAGTCCAAGGGACCCTGGAAAATGGTACTAGCAAAGCCTGACCTGTACCTAAAGAAAGAGTCAAGCTTATAGTGCATTGTAAGAATATGTACAGAGGACCAAGAAGCAGCTTTTAGAATAGTTGTAGAATACTATAGAATACAACCCTTTCCTGAAAAAGAACTCTCCACAGATGGATCACATCTTGGAGGACCCCCCCCCCCCCATCTAGTTTCCATTCATGAGGGTCTGCCCTGGTTCATCTCAGTTTGTCTGCCACACAGTTTTGCTCTGACGAAGTGTAGGATGCCTCTAGAGTGAGATTGTGATGTGAAGCTATATACCAGTGGTGCACATCGTCCGGCCTGGGGGCCAGATCCGGCCCTCCATGCAGTGCCATCCGGCCCCCAAAGAGTAACCAAAAAATTTTTAAAAAAGTGAAAAAATACTATTCCTTACTCCAGTCATGCAAACTTTCTAGCATGTGCTTACTTACCTAATTGACTGCAGTTGCGCACACCTCTAATTTTAGCCGCAGAAGTAACTATTCTTTCTTGTTTATAACTTATAGTGTGTAAACAGTAGTAACTTTCTGCAAGAGTTTGCAATAAGTCATGGCTGCAAGCCAGAGTAAAGTTAAATGCAAAGTTGATGTAGAAAACGAGCAATTTCATGACTGCTGAAAAATGCCAGTCACCTGTACCTATTCTTAACTTGTAACGACTTACTATGTTTTGAGGTGGCCTGCAGATGCATTAAGAATTCATGTAGTGGCCCTCCCCACAAAAAGGTTGTGCACCACTGCTATATACCAAGCCAACATGGCTATCCTGCAAAGGGGGTACAGTTTGGTTCCCCAGTTTGTTGATATACCATGTGGCTGTGGTATTGTCTCTAAGAACTTTAAGAGATCCCTGAGACCAAAGATGATTCAGAGAGTTGAGTGCCTTGATCAGGGCAAGCATCTCTTTGATATTTATGTGCTTGTGTCACCATGCACTTTTATCCCTCCTGAAACTGCTTCCCTAGCAAAGTCTAAGGTGTCTGTGGTGACTGACTGGTTTGGAACTGGGAGGGAAAAGGAGAGACCTGGATTTAAGGATATTTGGTGTCTCCACCAGATGATTTCTGTTCTGACAAACCCCAGTGCTGAGATTTGAAAAGACAAAGGGTGTTGGTGCTGGGGCTAAAGAGATGTCAGATACCACTGTATCTTTCTCCTGTGGAGTATTGCTAGGAGTATCAGGAGAATCACAGATACCATGAGACCCAAAATTCTAAGGTATTTCCTCACAGTGACCAACATTTGGGTGGAAAACCTTAACTTTAACACACATATCAACACTATAATTAAATCAGTCAACAAAAAACTAGGCTCCCTATACAGGATTAAACCTTTCCTGACACCATTAGCTAGAACTACTGTTGCCCATACTCATCTTATCTCCACTCTCCTGTACACCTCACCCATTTACACCAATATATCCAAAAACAACCTCAACAAACTGGCAACCTCCCATAATAACATTGCCAGATTTGCCACTGGCTCCCCGTTTAGAATCCATCATTGTCGCAACCTAAAACAGCTAGGATGGCTCGAACTTCAGAATCAGCTTCAGCTTCAACAACTTATTATCACCCACAAGATCCTTTATCATCCTAGTAACACTCCAATACTCAGTAGCCTTATCTTCTCTTACAAAAATCTCACAACCATACTCTCTGCAGATAAATTACTAGTAGCCTCACATAAATCCAATAATAAGGCTGGGGACTCTCTGTTCTCCAACTCAGTGGGGAAAATCTGGAACTAGCTTCCAAATGAACTCTCATCTATCTCTTCAACACCACTTTTCAAAAAGCAACTTAAAGCTTACCTTAACACCCACTGGCTATGTCCATGTATTAAACCAGACTAAATCCCTACCACCTTTGCTCACTGAATGTTCAAAGAGTAGAAATTGTAAACTACCTTAACTCTGTGCTTACTCTTTCTTGTGATTTACCTTAGAGAATAATTGCTTAACGAGCTTTCTAATGTATTTACTTTTCTCTACCTTTAACATTCTTGTTTTCCCTTAGTAAGTATGACCAGTAAACTACATAAAGTTGGTTGTAACTTTGATTTTTCTTTAGGAACCCTCTTCATAGTATGAACTTGCTTAGATAGCTCTCAATTACATTAACATGTTTTCTTCTTTATAAATATTTTTTTTCTTGTTTCTTCATTTTAAAATATGTTACTTATATTATCATTAAGCTGCTATATAATCAACTGCATTCTAATCTTAAATTATATTGTATTAGTCATTGCTACTACCTGTTTAGTGTTTTATCTGTTTAGTGGAGCTTATCACCCAGGCCTCTACTGAAAATGGACCTATATCCAGTTAGACTAGCCCGGTCAACAAATGTAAGATAAATGTAAAATAAATAAATAAAATAGATCTAGATATACATTGATCTGATGTTGTTAATCTTCGTTCATTCCTTACTGATGGGTTATCGGTTCCGTCCTCGGAACAGAGCCGAACAATATCAAGCTCGCATCAGCCAAAAATCCTCGAGCCAAGGTCCTACCCAGAATGCTCTTCTCCTTGTTACCTCAGATCTCATTTGCCATGTTGCTCAACAGCTGTGTCAAGCCACTCTTTCAGCTAAGTGTCTAATTTTTTGACAGTTTATATATTATTACTCTAATTTTCTCAAAAGTTTATCCTAATATTTCCTACCCTATCGCACACTTTAGACTCTCTCCCATTAGTCTTCTCCCTTTATTACCCTCTTTATTCACCTTGTGGTAATTCTCCATTACCATCGTTGGTAATCCTTTTTCTCTTTTTATCCTTTTCTTGGATAGCCATTATTCTTCCTTTTGCTCCTGTGCTTCTTCTCCACAACAGCTATGTTGGATAAGAAAAGTTTTGTTGATTTCAAGCAGTGCAAGGACTGCAGCCATAAGTTACTGCTTTCCGATGGCAATGACTTATGTTTCTACTGTCTTAATGTCTCCCACTTGACTGTAGATCCCCCGTGTGGGATCTGTAAAAAGTTCCCTACCAGGACTCTCAACCAGTGGAAGAATAAGTTAATTTTGAAAGTTCTCCTCAAGTCTCCTTTCTCTGAGGCTATTTCTGGGTCGGAGGGCTCACCTCCTCCTTTTTAAACCCCACAAGAGGCGTTCTTCCTCTTCTTCATCAAAGTCAATCCCTTCTTCTCCCTCTGGAAATCGTAGGGAGTTGACTCACAAGAAGGTGAAATGGATTACTACTCCAGCGCTGTCACCTGTGAACCTGTCGGCTCCAGGCTCGGCACCACCCCAAATGATCCTGACTACAGCCATGTCTCCTTTATCAATATTGGCACCAGAGTTCCTGGTGCAGACAGCTACAGTTCTGACAGTTCTGTCGCAACCCCTAATGGCGCCATCAGTACAGGTTCAGTTCCCTTCAGCACCATTGGTACAGTCACCTTCGGCTCCAAGTATGACTCTTCTGTACTCCACGGCGCAGACTTTTTCGGCACCGACACATACTTTGGTGCAGTCCTTCTCGGCACCGTCCTTATTGCTGGTGCAGACCCTTTCCACTATGGCACCGTACCCTTCGGGGCAGACCTTTGCCTTTACAGCGCAGACACCTTCAACTACCACGGCGCCAACATCTTCGGAGCAGACTTTTTCCACACTTGTTTTCTTCGGTGCAGACTTCCTCGGCTCTAAGCTCTGCACCTATTGAACTAGCAAGGACCAAATATTCCCCTTCATTGGATCCTTTTGCAAGCAGTCAGTATAGTCCTTTCATGGAAAGGCCAGAATCATCATCAGCCTTCTCCATAAGGTCAACCAAGAGTCTTTCTGAGCTGGATGTGTTGCGGCTTGTTGACCAGTTGCTTGTGGCCAGAGGTTTCTCTCAACCATCGAAGTCCACGTCCCCTCATTCAGGTGAGCGTATTTTGCCTCAAACCCCAACGTATACTCCTCCTTCGACTTCTATTCAAGTCTTGAAGCCTATTACTTCAACAGCAGCTTCCCTCCCTCTGACTCCAATAGTGGATCTCACTATGGAAACAGAGTTGTCCTTGTGGCCCTCTGTGCACTGAGCATCGGGCTCTTCTCAGGCCAGTGGCTGTGCCATTGGGGAGGGCATTCCTGACTCCATGCCAAATTTTTTTTCTATGGCACCTTCCAGGGATCCTCTCTCTCTTATGGCTCTCAGTCCTCTTGAGACTCATGGTCTGGGGGTGGGTTAGTTGGGGCGGGGTGTGACCCCGATTCCGAGGTTGTCATGCTCTGTGCCGGGCTCCCATCCCTCCTTGGGCAGGCCAGCCTTCCAGGCCATGGAGACGGTGCTTGCCTCTGCTGGCAAAGCTCATTTGTCGGAGCCCTCTTCCCCCCTCTGTGCTGCAACTGCCACAAGCTTCAACCCCCAGACACTGGCCATAAGATGTTCAGGTCTCTCCTCCTCAGGAGACCCCCTCTTTGCAGTCTTCTCCAGAACCTCCCACTGAGGAAGTGCCCCGCAATGCATCGTGCAACGGGAAGCACATGGACTCCACTGAGGAGTCATTGACTGAAGATACTGATTTTGATGATGAGGAAGGGTCCCCACTATCACCCTTTGATGAGGTGTCCTTTGGTGACATCCTCGAGATCTTTAGAGGGGTGACTGGAAGCCCTCTAATCTTTTCTCCGAGGAATTCGTATTCCTGCAAGCTTTTTGTGTCCGGCCCCCTACCTCCTGGGTCACCCCGCTTGCCAATGAGCTCATCCAGTTCATCGTGCAGCTCTCATGGAAGGCTCCTAATACCATGGAAGCGATACCTAAGAGACCAGACAAGATACTATCGCCCCCTGTGGAACACCCCCACTGGTCACGTGGTCTCCCAGTAGACACTATGGTTGTGGCAGCTGCTACTAAGAAGGATTTGGCAGAAGAGAGCCAAACTGTCCATCTGCCTAACAAGGAGTCCCGGGCGATTGACAGATTTGGGAAGCATATATTTGCTTCATCAACCTTCGTTGTAAGATCTTTGAATTATTTGGCACATTTTACCAGGCTTCAGCGAGATCTTATCAACCAGCTCTCTGAAACCTTGGCAGGAGCTGTTTCTGATGAAGTCCGTGATAATGTGGTTTCTCAGATAGCCACCCTAGAGTCCATTTCCAACTCTTACATGCATCTTATTTCGCACACAAAGGAAGGGGCAGCTAGAGCGGCAGGCGCAGGTATAGTCGCCAGACAACATGCTTGGATGCGCCTTTGTGACTTTGAGGACTCCTTTAAGGCTTCCTTCATGAATACCCCCATAGAGGCCACTTCTTTGTTTGGCCCTAAAGTCAAGGATATGCTGGCACGGTGTGAACAAGATGGCAAGACCTTGTCTGCTGTTGGTGTCAGACACTCCACTCCATTCTATTCCAGAAATCAGAGGAGCGGAAAGATCTGGCACAAGAAATCACAGGGTTTGTTCCAGGATACACGTGCCGAGTTTTCCCTTAGAGGCAGAAGGGGAAACTCCAGTGGAAGAGGAGGTCCGTGAAACTGATGTTCCAGAGATTCTTTCTCTGGCCAACCCTATCAGCGCTCCTAAAGCGTTGCCCGACTGCTCACCTCTGGAAGTGGCCGGGGGTTGTTTCTCCTTGTACCCCGCTGCCTGGCAAAAGATAACCGACTTTTGGGTTCAAAGGATTATATCCAGAGGCTATCATTTCCCCTTCCATTTTTGCCCAGTCTCAGCAAGAGTGTTACCCAACGTTCCACCCAATCAAAGGGAAACTGCAGTATATGAAATCAAAAAGCTGCTACAAAAAAAGAGTCATCCAGATGGTCTCCCCAGACCAGATAGGATCCAGATTTTACTCAAGGTTCTTTTTAGTGCCAAAAAAGACAGGGGACTGAAGACCAATTCTGGATCTCAGTACACTAAACAAATTTGTAAAAACAGAGAAATTCTGGATGGTCACGGTTCAGTCTATCCTTCCTCTTCTGGAAGAAGATGATTGGATGTACTCTGTAGATCTTCAAGATACATATTACCACATAAAGATGGACAAACGCTCAAGAAGATACCTCCACTTCCTTATAGGAGCCCGAGCCAGTCACTAACATTTTTGAGCCCTGCCCTTCAGTCTCTCTACTGCCCCCAGAGTGCTCACAAAATGCATGGCAGTGGTTATCGCGGGTTCCTATTGGAACATCGAATTTCCAATTGTTCGAATCACTAAAGGTCGACCTTTAATGATCGAACAATTGGAAATTCGAAATGTTTAAAATAAACATTAAAAAAAAGTGCAGGGGAGGCAAGCCCCCCTGCACCCCCCACACCCCTCACTACTTAAATATACCAACTCCGAGATCGCACTTTAAAGAACTATGGTGCAGAAAGGGAAGATTTCCCATTCCTACGCTGTAGTGCAATCTCGGAGTTGGTATATTTAAGTAGTGGGGGGTGTGGGGGGGTGCAGGTGGTCTTGACCCCCTGCTTTAACCCGTCAGGGTATGTTTTCTTTTTTTTGTTTTTTTTTTTGTTTTTTAATTTCGAAGTTACGGAACTTTGATCATATGGTGTTGACCATATGGTATTCGAAGTTCTGTAACTTCGATTTTGTAATAGGTAACCGGTTTTCGCTCACTTGCGACTTCAAGGATTCCAGGCATTTCCATATCTAGACTGGCTCCTTACCGCCCCCACCAAGCGTCTACTGGAAGAAGCCCTGCAGTATACTCTCTTAACAGCTCAAAGCGTGGGAATCACTATAAATTGGAGAAATCCAACACAACCCCAACTCAGTCTTTGGAATTCATTGGGGTACTGTTGGACACACGAAACTGCGCAGCATCCCTTCCAGAACACAGACTGCAGAGAATAGGACAACAAGTTAAACCATTGCTTTGTCACCACAAATCCCCAGCTCGATCTGTACTTCAGCTATTGCGGTCAGTGGCAGCGTCAATCACCATTGTTCCCCTAGCCAGATTCCACATGAGACTTCTTCAGTGGCTACTTCTCACTCAGTGGTACCCTCTACAACATCCTATATCTTTTCAAATAAGTGTTACTCAGAGATGCAAACAAGATTTACTCTGGTGGATGTCTCGAAATCCCCAACAATGGTCTCGCCCTTTCACCCACCATCTACCAATAGCCACGGTGACCACGGACGCTTCCCTGATGGGGTTGGTGGGGGCTATGTCAGGGAAACTCGATCCAAGGCACTTGGTCAGAGACAGAGGCCCTTTTGCATATCAGTGTCCTGGAACTGAGGGCGGTGCTTCTAGCGTTGCAAGCATTTCACTCCATCTGTCTGTCAGAGACTATTGCGATCTAATCAGACAACATGTCAGTGGTCTGGTACATCAGCAAACAATGGGACACCAGATCTTATCCATTATACCGAAAGGCCTTGAGAATATGGCAATGGGCGATAGCTCACAACCACTTTCTGACTGCAACGCACATTCCTGGGAGCTCCAACGTGATAGCGGACAAATTGAGCAGGTGCATTCTACAGCCTCACAAGTGGTCTCTCAATCCTCTGATAGCGGCAAAAGTCTTCCATCGCTGGGGCCAGCCTTGCTGTGACCTATTTGCCTCCCCAACCAACTACAAGTGCAGTAACTACTTTGCCTTGATCCCCTCTTGGGGACAGTCACCAAGGGACGCTCTAGCCCACACTTGGCCCTCTGGTCTTCTTTATGCCTATCCACCTCTTCCCCTCATCTCCCGATTTCTAAAGAAAACCCGACAGTTGAAGAGCAAAGTGATCCTCATTGCTCCATATTGGCCTCAACAAGTCTGGTTTCCCTTCCTCTGGCCTCACCTGCTAGATCAACCATGGATCTTCAATCCATCACCAACGTTGATCTCCCATCAGCAGGGTCTGATTCATGCCAATCTAACAGCCCTGAAACTGATAGCTTGGTTTCTCCACTTCCTATGATTGCCAGGCATGAAAACCTTTCGTCCCCTATGTGCAATATTCTTATTGCATCTCATAAGTCATCCACCAGACTAATCTATCTTAACAAATGGAAGAGGTTCTCTCTGTAGGCAGCAGATAAGCAACTAGACCTTTTGTCAGCCCCGGTCTCGGTGGTATTAGATTACTTATCACATCTTTTCCACTCTGGGGTGTCTGCCTCTACTATCCGTGTACATTTAGCTGCCATCTCGAATTTTCATATTGGTTTTCAAGATTCTTCACTTATGTCCCACAGACTCTGTAAGATTTTCTTGAAAGGGGTTATCCACCTGAAACCTCCCTTCAGAGAACCCGTACAACCTTGGGATTTGGCTTTGTATCTGCAAGCTTTAACAGCTCCACCCTTTGAATCTGCGTCCTCTTGTGATGTAAGATATCTCTCTTGGAAAACTGTTTCTGATTGCAATCACATCAGCCAGACTTTTGTCAGAACGTCAGGCCTTATGCATCAAACCTCCTTATCTTATCTTCCATAAAGATAGGATATCACTGAGAACCAGTTCTACCTTTTTACCAAAAGTGGTGTCAGAGCAATCTATCAACCAATCTATTGATCTCCCAGTGTTCTTTCCTAACCATTCTAACAAGGGAGAGTATTGCTTGCACTCTTTGGATGTTCATAGGCAAATACGTTTTTATCTGGACAGAACAAAATCTATCTGTAAATCTGACCAACTGTTTCTGGCTTTTTCGGGTCCTAGACGGGGTCATCCTGTGTCAAAAGTTACATTGGCTTCATGGTTGAGAAATTGTATCACCTTTTATCTACAACAAAAACAATCTCACCTTGCCTCAGAGTCAAAGCACATTCTACAAGATCTTTGGCAACTTCAGCAGCTTTCCATGCTAAGGCTTCCCTCAATGATATTTGCGCAGCTGCAACTTGGGCTAAACTTCATACATTTATTCTTCATTACAAATTGGACTTGGCCTCCAGACGTAGAGCTTCCTTTGGTTCCATGGTGTTCAGGAATGTCTTTCCATGAGGGCCACCCAGGAATACAGGTAGCTGGGGACTCTGTCCCATCAGTAAGGAATGAACAAAGATTAACAACATCAGATAAAGAAGTTATGTCTTACCATAATGTTCCATCTGTGTTGATCTTCATTCATTCATTACTTCCCACCCTCCGTCCCCATTCTGGAGTTTCTTGGTTGATCTCATGTACTCCTTTTTGGTAGGTCGGTTATGACCAGAGGTAGCCTCTACTTTTATCTATCAATTTGCAAACTTGATCTGAGGCAAGAGGGAGTAGAGCATGCTGGGTAGAACCTTGACTTGAGAGTTTTTGTCTGACGCGAGCTTGATATTGGCCGGCTCGGTTCCGAGGACAGAACTGATAACCCATCAGTAATGAACGAACGAAGATCAACAACACAGATGGAACGTTATAGTAAGACATAACTTCTTTTTCTTTTCCTATGGAAGAAAAGCTGTCTGAACTGAGGTCTCTGGCTGACTTCACAAGAGCACAATCCTGTGTGAAGGAGTCAAGAAAGACTTCTGAAGGATCTCTTTGAACCCCAGCTTGTAAAAGACATGTCTTACCCAAGAGAAAGATTCCTGATACTGTGAAAAAGATAAGCATTGTGGATACCCTGTAGTCTGCAATGAGCTACAAGTGGAGCTAGACTCTTTGTGAACACTCATGGTGCAGTGGATAGTCCAAAGGGTAAGACAGAAAACTAATAATATGATCCAGACATGGAAAAGCTTAAGAAATGTCTGAAGTCTGGATGAATAATGATGTGATAACCATGTTTTACATCTAGTGTGTATGCCTTCCATGGAGGGTTGGGCGTCGGGCTGGCAACTCAACACCGTAAAACTCCACTGCCAATCATGAGCAGACAGGTGATCCACTGTGGTGACCCCTAACTGGGAAAATCCGAAAGAAGAAGAAGTTAGTAGGAAACTTGAAAGAGGAAGAGGAGTTAACAGGTTGTGAAGTGACATTGTTTTGAATTTGGGCACTGTCACACACAGGTTTAGTAAAGAAAAATCCAGTGCTGGTCTCCAAGCATTTTCTTTCTTTCTCACCTGGGTAGGAGGAACTGGCTCTCTCACTCCTTGGAACAGCATATGATAGAGAACTGGAGGAAAAAGAGTCTGATCTGGAGGATAAGGAATAACCACCTGGAAAGGAGGAATTTCCTCCCGCTGCCATCTGTAACCATGATGAATGATCTTCAGAACCCAATTGTATGAAAGTATCTATTGCTGAAGAAAAAAATGAAGATTCAGACTTTTTATAAGAAAGAAAAAAGGGGCCAGGGTGCAAGGGAGCCACAAGGTCTCTTGAATAGTCTTTCATACTTGTTGGACTGTCCTTGGTCTTGGGAGTTTTTTTTTTTTTTTGTAACCCCCTTCTTAAATGTCTGTTTATCTGTATTTTGTTCAAACTGTTTATTCTTTTTTTTGCCATAGTTGAATGAGTTAAAGAATTCATAAGGAAATTTGGAAAAGGAGAGCTAAAAAATCTTACAGATTCCCTGCATCAGCTTACCCCTTTCATCACACATTTTGATCACCTCTTCAGCTGAAGGCCAAAAACTAAATCTCTGTTCAAATGTAAATTTAAAATGTCATTTTTTTTCATCGTCTATGAGGTTTTGACAATGCAGCCATGCAAACCTCCTCAAAAGACTACCTGTGGCCATAGCCCTGGAAGAAGTAGTAACAGAATCGTGCACACACTGTAAGCAATAAGTAGTTACCCATGCAGTAGAAGAAACTAGATTAGCTAAAGCAGATTTTTCCTCACAAGAAGAAAGTGCAGATAAAACATTTGTCGTACTATCACAATTAGATCAAACTTTAACATACGAGTCCAATGATTCAACATTTTGAAAATCAAAGTTGTAAAAGTATACTTTTCAATAATTTTCCCATCCTTATCAGAAAGAGTAAGATTTTAATTAGCGAAGTGTCTAGCAGCAGTGGGATCACCTTAAACTATAGCAAGTTTGGGAATAGTATATAAAAGCTTAAAAGACTGAGGAACATTACACAACCTATCCTAGGTTTGAGAACGGTGTATAAAAACATAAAAGACTAAGGAACGTTATACATCTTATCTGCCTTTTTAGTGGCAGCTGTCTATCTGGAAAATTGCAGGCAATAACACAAACATCACCTAAAGCAGATGAAGCGGGAAAAATGCTTGTAGGTTCCGGAAATTCCTTCTGCAACAGCTCATAGTATTTTCTTGTGGAGTAAGACACTTCATTGTTCTTCCACTGATAATACTGGCACATTCTAGTAATAGTTTCAGAGAAAGAGAAACCTCCACAGAGAGAATCTGATGAAAAAAAACTGTATCTGTCCTTTCTTGTTCCTGTTCAGATACAGAATCTTGAATCTCTTCAGGAAAAAGGATAGCTGTCTTTCTTTAAACCAGAAACTGCATAACAAGAATGATCAATAACCTGAATTAAACCCTGTAAAAGACCCAGTAAACTACTCTTGTGAAAGGAAATACGAGGAGTAGACATGCTTAGTTTTCTGTTTTATTTTTTCTGAAACTGTCTCCACTTTATATTTTAAAACTGTTTGATATTTTGTCATTAACTTTTTAATGGCTTCAGTATTATCTAATCTCTTTGTTTGTTGTTCAGACCTCATTTTGTGTATTTCATCTTGTGTTTTAACAACTCTTTATCCCACTCTTTCATTTTATTACTAGCCCATCTTCCCATTCTATCTTTAATATGCATTTTAAGGAGTCCCATAGTATGACTTTACTAACCTGAGCATTATCGTTCAAAGATTAAAAAAAAAAAAACTTGATTTGTTCCTTAAGGTAACTCTTGTATTCTTTTTAATTTCATCATATATACTGGTATTCTGTAAATCTGACATTTCCTTATATCCATTAATATAGTAATACTTGGTGCATTATGATCAGATAAAGGACAAAGAATAGTTTTAAAATAACTAATTTTATTAAGTAAAGCTGTAGATGCATAAATCTTATTAATTCTAGTTTGCATCCCATGCGCATAAGAATAATAAATGAAAAACAATTACTTATTTTCTGCTTTTGCTATTAAAATAAACTAAATTATTATTACTAATTCATCTGTTTAGTGTTTTAGCTGATGCCAGTATTTTACTTTTCTTCTGTTCACTAGATATGCAGTTATTATCCCCTGCTAAAATTAAACGTACCATATATTCCAGTGATTTTGTAGTAAGTTTAAGTGATGTTTAGCCACTCTTGCACCTATTCCATATATAATAAAAAAAAAAAAAAAAAAAAAAAATATATATATATATATATATATATATATATGTATATATATATATATATATATAAAATATAACTAATGTATAGAGTTTGCCATTACATTTAATTATTACAAATGTATACATTCCTTTGGGATCATTAATGGATTACATTCCTTTGGGATCATTAATGGATTACATTACCTTAGGCATTACAATAGATTTTTCTCCAAGTTCCTTTACTCTTTTTGTTAAAAGAAGTGATAACATTTTGTAAACTAAGTTATTTAAATTGTATATATCTTTGTCTATCAAGGGAGTCTCTTGCAAGAATATAATGCCGCCTATATTTACTTTTAGAGATCTTATCAATGATTTTCTTTTGTCATTTAACCAATTTATTTTAACAGATAATAGATTAAAACTACCCATATTGTGTATTTAAAAAGATTTTTTAAAAGGTAATTTGACACATTTGTCCACCATATTAATTGAATTATGTACAAGACTCTCATGCATTCCTCCAGCACTGTCTTAATATTCCACATTTTTTTTACTTCTTCCTTTCTACAAACTAAACTCCTAAAACTCATAAATAAAAAAAGTCTACAAATATAACTGTATGTATTGCTAATAAAACACAACCTACCGTGGGAACCAAATATTCCCAGTTTGCCTATCGAATAGACAAACTACTATAATATCTCTGTACCCACAAATACTTAAAAATGCATCAAAAAATAGCCAAAAGCAACCATGACTTACAGATAATTAATATAATATATAAGCCAAAAATAATAAGAGACTATTAATTTAGTTATATATTTTGCCATTTAAAACTACCTCCCCCCAATTAATCAACATTATTATAACTAGATCTCTAAATGAATAAGTAGAACATAGTGGGACCCGAAGAGATAAAGATAAACTTACAGGTGACAGGTTATCCTGTCATACCAAACTATTATACAAAATGAAAATAAATGCACATATATAGTTATCTTGCTAAAAGATATACACATGTTATAGCTCTAACAAAAGCTCTGAATTAATTTTTAAAGTACAAGTGTCTGTATCTCAAAATTGTGTAACATTGTTAACACGACAAATATCAAAATATTAAAAAAACTGTAGCTTATTAAATTACTGCATAAAAATATGTACACTACTGAGGTCAAAGGGAATGTCTTGTTTCTCTGGAGTAAAAAAAAAAAAACATTTGCAGTCTGTGCTGTATTCAAATGTTACAGTGTACTTAATTCAAATCCCATTCTCCCTTCCCAGGATCAAGCATATTGAAAAATCTACTTTTTCTATCAAAGTGGAAGTTCTGTTTCCACAAAGTAGCACTCGGATTTCAGCTCTGACTTACAAATTTAGTTATTTCAGGTAGTCTTGGTGAATCTAACAACATACAATATGCAAAAATCTTCAAAGTTCTCATAACCAAGTTTCAACTTTCAGCTTTCAGATTATCTTCAAATATCTTTATATGATTTTGTATGTAAATTATATGAGATCTTATGCATTTACATTTCTGCCATACGCAGGTGTATGTAATACATATATTTATTATAAACAGTTTATTTAAATATATGTTTTTCTGTATTATTTTCACATTAATATTCTACCTTATTCTGTATAACTTGTATTTCTAAAATCTCCCATCAAAGAACTATTTAATCATCAGCTCTCTGTTAGACATTTTAGTGTGTGTATACATTTCTTAACTCACTGAAATCTGCTCTTTTATTAATCTTCCATATTGGCTTTCTCATTCCGTGTGCATGTGCATATTATTTATAAGATGTTTACTCTTCTTAATTCTAGTATTACAAGCTTGGCTATATTTATAAAATAATTATTGCTTGTTTAATTTGGTTGTGTGTTTTTAGCTATTGTGAACTGCTGTTCTGATCTAAGCTTCACATCCTGACATTAGAATTTGATTACAGTGTGTTAAAATGACAGCTCACAGCACACAGTCTCTGCTAATTTACTCTGGAAGTTTCTCATTCTTCTTAATTCTTTTAAATGGTCCCACTCAGTAACAAACAGCTTACTTTACATTTTTTCATTAATGTGTACAGTTACAGTTAATAACACTAACATAAGCTATTAACATTCAGCAAAAGGTAAGTAAATTGTATGTCAGCAAGAGGGCAATACAAAACATTACTATAGCTTTAGTTTTACCAGTTCTTTATTTATAAGAAAAAAAAAGATGTTATTTTGAGTAGATTTCTCACATGTAGACTTGAAAAAAGAAAGTTACTTTATGTTTTCACAGACATCAGTAATGAACTTTGACCTAGATTTTCTTCAAAATAGCTCAAGTTGGGAAGCAAGGCAGGCAAGAATCTAGCATTCTCATACAACTGAAACATCCTTTTGTTCTCAAGCTTTCTTTAAGTGTTACTTGCTTCATAAGTAACATGTGAAAGGAATGTGTTACATAGGAACAAAGAAAACAAAATTACCAACACTTTAACACATCTAATTAGCATATTACTTAGAGCTGACGTTCAGTTAACTCAACAATGCACTTGCTAAGCAAAGATAAACAAAAAATAATGCAATTCTTAACTTATATAGTCTTAAAGTATTGTATTGCTTATAATTTAATTACATTCTTTTACGAGAGGTATTTAACATTTAGAATTAAACTTATAAGTTTAGTTAAATAAAGCATATCAAGTCTTTCACTCTAAGTACATTAGAACAGTAAAACCATGAATATTTCTGTCACTGTAAATACACTAGAACAGTAAAACCATGTATATTTCTCATCATGAAAAATGTTTTAGCTGAAAATATAAGTATATAACATATGTTTTGAAGCTTAAAGTCCAGTACAAGCCTTCTACTTAAAGGGCATATCTGTTGTTTCAGAAATCAGAGAAAAAAGTTATTTGTTTTTAAGCTTTTTAATTTTAGAAGTAGTTTTCCAGGAGTTCAGCTCACTTTGTCTCTTGGGGGTATATTGTTCCACTCCATTTTTTCAGTATTATTAAGAATTTTATTATTGACAAAAGTGGATGCCTCCTCCAGCTTGTCAAATATTTTAGTCCTTTCAGAAGGAAATAATTTGATCTTTGCAGGAAACACCAAAGTGGCTTTAATATTTTTATTTTTAAGTTCCTCATTACTTTACTAGAATAGTTATTGTCAAATTTGACTACATGTTCACCTATTTTAATAGGTGGGCTGGACCATGCTGTTTTTAATATTTGATCTTTTTCTAAGTTCAAGATAAACTTAACTATAATTGAATATGGTAGTGAGTTTTCTTTCTTCGAAGGTGCTCTCATGGATCTATGTCCTTCTTTAATTCCAAAAGATAAAGTTTCAGGTAGATTTAATGTGATATGTAGCCAAGTTGTTAAGTTTATTATATTGTCCCCCACTCCCTCTCATACTTTTCAGGTATACCATAAATTCTAATGTTATTTTGTTGCAGTCTGTTTTCTAAATCATCAACTTTATCTGTGAGCTAGTAATTTTGTTTTAAAAGGAATTCAGCCTGAGACTCACCTTTAGTTATTCTCCCTTCATAATCATCTAAAGACTATTTCATACTGCTGATTTGTGCACTTTGCTGTTACATAATAATTTCTAAATGTGTCATCTTTCTGGTCTCTTCTTTGAAACTTTCTGTTTTAGTATCCAGTTTATCTATTTTAAGTAATACATCCTGTATACCCAATATTATTGTCTAGATGTCTTTTTCTTGAGTGGCTCATGTTGAAGTCTCTTCTCTCTTAACCAAGAGTTGAAATTCTGACAGAAAAGTATAGCTTTTGAAGAGTTTGAAGCTATAAATCTTTTCTCTATTAGTCAATAAAATTAGGTAACAAGTATCTCCACATTTTATGTATTTTTTGTTTATATTTTCTGTCAAAGAAAAGTTTTCAGTTGCAGAGCTTTCACCCGTTGCTGCTCTCAGTTAGCCATTATGGCCCTCCCCCATCAGCTACTGTTTTGAGGAGATTTGTTTGGGTACATAACCACATTTTTTTAGAGGACTTAAAAATCATAAGTTTTGAGTTGTTCTGTAGACTTGGAAGCTTTGTTTGGTGTGCTGCTACTGAGGTATTCAAAGAATGGGATGGCAGAGGTTAATTAATAGGAGTTTCTAGGATTATTCAGGTCCCCAAATTCTTCCCTTCTAAAACCCCTGCCCCTTTCAAAGGACAAAATAAGCAGAGAACTCAGCCAAATGACAAGCAGGCACCCAAGAGAAAATGGTAGGTGGGTAACAGCCCCCACACCAGGGGAAAAAAAAGGAACTTCCCAAGAAAGGGTCAAGCACCAAATGTAAAATGACTGTGGCAGAGACCTGGTCAACTCCCTCCTTCTTCCTACCCCTATTCCCTTTCTGCTTTCAAATTATTTGTCCCACAGTGCTCTGGCTGGGTCTATATTATAACAATGAAAAATTAAAACTTTGAGTGCTCACATGAGCGAAAAATCAGAAAATCGAAATCGCTATTGTGGGGGGCTGCACCCCCCCCGCTAAATATATATCCCTACTCTGAGATCGCACTACAGTGAGGAAAGGGCAAATATTCCGATCTTCACTGTACTGAGATCCAAAAAGCTATATGTCGAATTCCTGATATTTCACTCATGTGAGCACTCAATATTTTAATTTTTCGTCATTCTAAAGTAGACCCCTCTGGCTTGATGTTAGATAAGTTCAGAGATGGAATTTTAAAGGTGATTCAGGTGGGTTACAACTGGCAATGGATAGATTCTCCTCCTCCTTTCAGGTGGTATTCCCCTCATCCTCCAAACTAAACAGACTGTTTTTCTCAAGTGCTCCAACATTTGTTAGAAACGGGTATCATAGAACATGTTCCTGCAGAACAATTGGGAAGGGGCTTTTATTCCAGAATTTTTCTGGTCCCCCCCAAAAAAAAGCACTTGTGTAGATCAGTTTGAGCTCATTCTTTCCTCAGTGTCTATGTGAAAGTTCCAAATTTCAGGATGTTGACATTCCAGTAATTGTGAGCCCTTCTCCCAGGTCACTCTTTTATGATAATTTCAAACCTCACGGATGCTTACCATCACCTTCCAGTAACATACAAATTCAGCAGTTTCCTAAGATTTGTGCATCTCAGTCACACTATCAGTTTTCTGCATTACCCTTTTACCCGATAGCTATTGTACCAAGAGTGTTTTATGAAGTGCCAAACTCCTCTATTGGCTCACTGAAGGTGGCAAGGTATCCACATTTTTCCATATTTAAATGACTTGCTTATTTGTGCAGTTTTTGTCCACATGTCAGGAGTCCTTAGCAAAAGTTTCATCCGTTATAACCCATCTGGGGTTTCAGATAAATATACAGAAATATTTAATGACTCCGTCACACAGGATTGTGTTTTTAAAAGTACCTTATAGACACACTGTCATGCAAAAAGCCTTTTTAGCTCAAGATAAAGTGGAAACGTATCAGGAAGTATTCTTGAACTTTTCTCATCTGACATAGGCGTCAGCTGGGGAATTTCTCAGAATTCAAGGCCTTACGCCTTCTATAATCCCAATGATAGCACTTGTTAGGCTGCAAATGAGAAAGATTCAGTGGTTCTTAAACATGTGGACCCAGCATCTTTACCCATTTGATTTTCTAATTCCAATGCTCAGATCTGTAAAACTAAAACTACAGTGGTGAAACGATAAGATGGCTCTAAATTCAGGACTCCCTTTCTCTTCCTGCCCCAAAGCAATTGGTCTTGAGAGACTCCTCAAAATTTTCTTTGGGTATAATTTCTGTGGGAGTAAAAGTGCAAGGTCTGTGGGACAATTCAGACAGACAAAAGCACATAAATGTCAAAGAAATTCTAGCTGTTATTCAAGTTGTGAAATTCTTGCATCATCTTTGACAACCAGGACCTCTTCATTTGATCACTGACAACACCACAGTGATGTGATATTTAAACAAGATGGTACCAAATCATACCAACTATGCCTCTTGCTAATGACTTGGTAGTTGCTTTCAACATTCTCTAAGTATTCAGGTCTCTTGTGTACCATCAGAGCAAAATATAATGGCAGACAAACTTAGCAGATCCTTGACAAATCCTCACAAGTGTAAACACATTACAAAGCTATTCCAGGAATTGATCTAGATATGGGGAACACCTCAAGTAGTTCTGTTAGCTTCCTTTCAAAACAGACAACTAGGGAAATTCTCTTATAGGAATCCTTGCAAACAAGCTTGGAGAACAGATGCTCTCTCATTCCCCTAGTCAGGAATGTTCCTGTGTGCTTTTCCACCCTAATTTGCATGGTACTTCTGAAGATTCAGAAAAATTTACAAAAATGATTCTGGTAACTTCCTTTTGGCTCATGTAAAATTGATTATCCCTATTTATGGAAATGGCCAAGAGCAGTTATCGCAAACGTAGACTGAATCTACTCAAACAAGACAAGGGGAGTTTGATACACTCCATCATCAAGCAACTGCAATTGACTGACTGTAGGATTTAATTTTGAAACCTTTGAGGCACATTTTACAGAACGACATCCAGCAGGTACTAAAGGAGGCAAGAAAGCCTGTTACTAGAAAGTCATAGCTTGGCTAATGAAAGACATTTTCTAGTTGATGTCTAGCCATTAACCAGGGTCTCATCAAGGAGTTTGCACCCATAGTGCTTAAATATTTATATGAGTTACTATTATCTGCTCTTTCATGTGATTCTATTAAAGGGCATCTAATGGTCATTTCAGCTAGTCTACTCATGGTTCCCCCTCTTTCTTCTTTGTTTTTGTTCAAATAGATTATGAAAAGGGTGTTTCATATGAGATCTCCTCCCAAACAAATACCTCCATCTTGGGGGTCTCAGTTTTGTACTGGTGAAACTGACTTTGTTACCTTTTAAACCTGCCTCTTTGGCTGAACTGAGGTTCATTCTTTGGAAAACTGCAGAGTATCTCAGTAGCAAGCTCTAATAGTGGGGGAATCCTGTCTGGTTTTCCATAGAGATTGTCATTCTGTAGACTAACCCCACATTCATGCTTAAGGTTGTCTCAGAGTTCACTTTGAATTAAGCCATCAGTCTCCCAGTTTTGCATCCAGTCAGAAAACAAGGAAGAACTGATTCTTCATAACTTGGATGTGCACAGGTAACTCGGTATTACCTTGGCAGAACCAAGTCCTTCAGGAGAGATAACCAGCTATTTATTTCCTATACAGGGACTAAGGAAAGGTCAACCTGTTTCTAAATAGACTATCTGTGAAGACTGGTAGAGAAGGGTGAAGGCTGCCAGCCTAGCCAGATAGAATTTGGTACATATTTCTATCATTTGTAAATATGAATGTGAATCACAGGCTTGTTGTCTTAAATGTAAAGAAATACTACTGCATGTGGAACTGGAAATAAATGTGACAACAGTGCACTCTACTGACCAAAGTAAAGCATGTGGTGACCCTTTGAAGTAGACAGTGGTGTTAAAAAGTCTAGATGAAGAAATTCATTCTATTGTTTTAGCCAAGAGTTAAATTGCTAGATTTAAACATGCAAATGTACTTTTATTGCTATGTTTCCTGACCAGCTGCAAGATAACAAAAGGGAGATGTTAAGAATATAAATGCAGTTAATGTGTAGCCTGGGAACTCCAGGAAAGTGTAAAAGAATGATGATGTTTATCAGAACTGCAATAGCAATTTAAATAGAGAGAATCAGAAGGCATTAAGCATTTTTGTCTTGATCATCCAACTCACAGCACTGCCTCTTGTTCACATGTAAGTTATCTTTGACATGTGTTTTCTTTTAGAGATAGCTAGAACTAGAAAGATTAAAGATTAGACTAAGTGTTTTTCTGTGATGTCAGAACTGTACTACTGAATTATTTTAAGTATTTCTCTGTGATCTCTGAACTCTTGACTAGCACTGACTGTGTAGTAGAAAGTATTGTCTTGTGATTTTAATTATTTATTATTAAATATTTTAAAACCTTTTAACTGTGGCTGATTTGTGTAGAGATAAGTTAAGCTCTAGAGTACATTGCATATTTATAAAGTTTACTGTCCAAGTCACTCCAAATAAGCTTTGACTGATTAGTTACACTTACCAATTGGATAATAATATTGCACAGTAATAATTGGATACCCTTTTAAGGGCCTTTGAGTAGCTGATAATTATTAGCTGGGTGGTGACAGGGTACTACTGTATAGTCTAGGTAAAAGGGGCACAGCTGGAGAACCTGTGCCAGTCTTCCCTATAAATGTCTGTGTGGTTGTATAAACTCTTAACTCAAAGTGTGTGGGTGTCAGCTACTTGGGCAGGGACAAGAAGCACTGGTTGGACAGAGAGGGTGCTGGAGAATTTAGCTTGCCCAGCTAGGCTGAGATCTGGACCCTATAGCTGTGCCAGTGGGGAGTCTTATGGAGGACCTGGGGAGCAAGGGAGCGACCAGCCCCGGACTGACTGTGATGTCTGTGTGCTCTTAAGGGAAATTGCACTTTACTGTGTGTATTTCTTATCCTTTCCTCATATATGAGATGCCCTCTCTGGTGTTATTGGTGAGGATTGAGGCTCCTTGATTGCTCGGCCAGGGCATGGGCATCACATTTGTGGTGGCAGTGGTTGGGATATCCTCACATTTGTGTTTGGCAGTGGTGGGATGTCCACATCACATATTAATTAGTTGGCAAATACTGACTGGCTTGTAGTGGTGTGGGTAGAGTGATCCTTGTAGCTTGTGTACAGTGAGCTTTGAAGGTGTTTTTGTACTCTGAAACAGCCACGCAGTGAATACTCAGAGTTCAGATCACAATTGTTTTATTTCTTTTGTTAGCTTAGTTAGTCAGGGTGAGCAGGCAGCGTGTCAGCAGAAGAGTATGGAAAGCTGACAAGGGGCCAGCTGACTGAGATGTGCCAGGCTAGGTGACGGGTGCATGGAAACCTGACTAAGGCAGACCTCATTGCAGCCTTGGTTACAGCTGCATCAGAAAATGGCAACCAGGAAGACAGTCATACTGGCATTGGAGATATAATTCCCTCGGAGAATGGACAGCTTGACCTTTCTGCAGTCGACTTAAAAATCCAGCTGGAGCTAAAGAGACTTGAGTTGGAGGCCAGGCTTGTGGAATTAGACGCAAATGAGAGACTGTGACGTTTGAAGGCTGAGGAGAATGAGAAACTATTACATCTACAATCTGAGGAACAAGAGAGGCAGAGGCAGCATGAGAAGGAGATGTTGACTCTTCGCCAGAGTCATGGAGGTAATGGGGAAAGGAGTAACTGGACCCCAGAAGCACACAAGGTCAGTAAATTTCTTCTGCAGTTTAAAGAGGGGGATCATTTTGATAGTTTCATTCATATGTTTGAGAGGGTATGTAAGCAGTATGAAGTTGACCAAGGGCTCTGGGTACGGTTCCTGACCCCCTTACTCCATGGTAAAGCTGTAACTGTTCTGTCCCAAATGTCTGATGTTGCATGTTTTGATTATACTGCTGTAAAAAATAATCTTTTAGAGCTGTTTAAACTAACACCTGAAATGTATAGGAAAAAGGTTCGTGAGCACAGACACAAGGCAGATGAAAGTGTGTGTGAATATGTTGCTGAATTGAGCACTTATTTCCATAGGTGAGTGAGTGGAGGTCAGGTCACCACTTTTGAAGGTCTGGTAGATCTTTTGGTGAGGGAACAAGCTCTTAGCACTTTGCCTGAGAACATGAGGATCTGGTTAGCTGATAGACAATGTGCTACTTCAGATGAGTTGGGGAAGAAGGGAGACCTATACCTGACAAGCAGGGCAGCTCTGCCCAGGAAGGGGACCCCCAGTACTGCTCATGGGTCTAAAGGAACCCATGGTGGGCAGCACAGACTGCCACAACAGAATCTGCCAGTAGCAGGGGAAGCCACTAGTCCAGGTACACATCCAGGAACTAGGGTTAAATGTTTTGAATGCAACCAGTGGGGCCATGTGGCATACAGGTGTCCACTAGGGCAAGGTGGGGAACCAATATTGAGGGAGCCAGTAAGTGGGAAAGACAAAATGCCAATAGTACATTGTCTTGGGACAACAAGGGTACCAAACTACCACCAGAGGCTATATCCTATTGTATTAAATGGCAAAGAAGCCATTGCCAAGAAAGACACAGCCTCTCATATAACCATTGTAAAGCCTGCAATGGTTACAGAGGAGCACTATTTGCCTGGGCAGTCCACTCCAGCCAGGGCTTTAGGAGGAATCCCATTCCAAATACCTTTTGGCTAGGGTTCACCTTGACTGGGAGGGTGGAAAAGGAAGCCAGCAAGTAGGTGTGTTTGAGGATATACCTGCAGATGTCCTGATAGGGAATGATTTTGATAGTGCAGTACCCTGTGCTTATGCAGTTACACACAGTCAGGCTTGGAGACAAGCATGTAAGTTTGGTAGCCTGGGGGAGACCCAGACAGACTCCATACTTGCAGCCAGGACTGGTGAGGTGGTTACTTCAGGGAGTGAGCTACGCTGTAGCAGTGAGACTGAAGGTGAGCCACAACTGCTTGTGGGTACTGATGGTCCCTGGGACAGAGTGACTGCAAAGGTAGAGGTGAGTAGGAGTACCCAGGCTGACCGTGAGGCACCACTGTCAGAGGATGCCAGACTTCCTGTGGAAGGGGAGCTGGGAAGGGTTACAAGGAGAGAGTTGAGACAGGCTCAGCTCTCAGATCTTACATTGCAAGGCCTGAGGCAGGTAGCTACGGAGGCACCTGATTCTCAAGGGAAGGGGGAATCTGTATACTGGGACAAAAGGTTACTGTACAGAGAGTGGACCCCTGAGGGAGGGCTAGAAGGTGAGAGAGTACAGCAGTTGGTAGTGCCTAGAGCATACCGTCTGGCGCTTCTAGCTATAGCCCATGATGTTGTATGGGCATAAAACGTACAAAGAGGAGTATTATGCATAACTTTTATTGGCCTGGAATTTCCAGAGATATAACAGGGTAATGCAGGACCTGTGAGCAGTGCCAAAAGGTAGGCAAGGCAGGAGACAAGGTGAGAGCTCCTTTGCCTGTGATTGAGGAGCCATTTCAGAGGGTAGCTATGAATATTGTGGGTCCTCTGAGTACCCCAAGTTCCACAGGGAAAAAGTATATCCTAGTGGTAGTGGATTATGTTACACGATACCCTGAGTCAGTGGCTTTGCCCTCCATTGAGGCAGAGAAGGTGGCAAATGCTTTGTTAGAAATTTTCAGCAGCGTAGGTTTCCCAAAAGAAATACTGACTGATAGAGGTGCCGATTTCATGTCAGACCTGCTGGCTTGTCTGTGGAAGTCCTGTGGGGTGAAGCACATGAAGACCACCACCTACCATCCCAAGACTAATGGTGTTGTTGAGAGGTTAAACTCTACAATCAGTTTGCTCGTGCTTACCTAGATGATATTGCCATCTACAGCCATTCCGGGCCAGAGCACCTTCAGCATGTCAGGGAGGTGCTGGGCAGACTGCAGAGGGCAGGGTTGACCATTATGCCGAGCAAATGTCAGGTGGGTATGGCGGAGGTCTCCTACCTAGGACATAGACTGGGGAGTGGTAAAATAAGGCCAGAACCTGCCAAAGTGGAAGCCATTCAGGCATGGCCTGCACCTGTTACTAAAATGCAGGTAAGGGCATTTTTAGGGACAGCAGGGTACTACAGATAATTTGTCCACAGTTGTAGTACTATAGCTGCTCCCCTCACAGACCTGACAAGGAAGAACAGGCCAGATAAGGTAGTGTGGACCCCAGCGTGTGAGCAGGCATTCCAGAAGCTTAAAAAGCTTTGGGAGAACCCCCTGTGTTAGCCAATCCAGATTACAGCAAAGAATTTGTTGTGCAGATGGATGCTTCAAACCATGGAGTGGGGGTTGTGCGTAGCCAGATTTCTTCAGGGGGGGAAGAGCACCCAGTGGTATATCTCAGTCATAGGCTCCAACACAGGGAGGAATGCTATGCAGCTGTAGAAAAGGAATGACTAGCCAGAGTGTGGGCACTGCAGAAATTTCACCCTTATCTTTATGGAAGGAAATTCACTGTTATGACAGATCACAACCCCCTAATATGGTTAAACAGAGCCAGCCAGCAAAATGCCAAGTTGCTAAGATGGAGCCTAGGGTTACAAGCGTATATGTCAGTGCAGCACCGCAATGGGAGTAGCAATGCCAATGCAGATGGGCTCTCAAGACAGGGAATGGGGTAGGTACACTCAGATAGACCTAACTCTCTCGAGTGGCGTTTCTCAAGGGTCACTTGAAAAACTAGCTTGGGTTCTCCTGGGGGGGTGGGGGATGCAAAGACTGGTAGAGAAGGGTGAAGGCTGCCAGCCTAGCCAGATAGAATTTGGTACATAATTCTATCATTTGTAAATATGAATGTTAATCATACACTTGTTGTCTTCAATGTAAAGAAATACTGTTACATGTGGAACTGGAAATAAATGTGACAACAGTGCATTCTACTGACCAAAGTAAAGCATGTGGTGACCCTTTGAAGTAGACAGTGGTGCCGAAAAGTCTAGATGAAGAAATTATTTCTGTTGTTTTAACCAAGAGTTAAATTGCTAGATTTAAACATGCAAATGTATTTTTATTGCTCTTTTTCCTGACCAGCTGCAAGATAACAAAAGGGAGATGTTAAGAATGTAAATGCAGTTAATGTGTAGCCTGGAAACTCCAGGAAAATGTAAAAGAATGATGTAATGTTTATCAGAACTGCAATAGCAATTTAAAAAGAGAGTATCAGAAGGCATTAAGCATTTTTGTCTAGATCATCCAACTTACAGCACTGCCTCTTGCTCACATGTAAGTTTGCTCACATGTAAGTTATCTTAGACTTGTGTTTTCTTTTAGAGGTAGCTAGAACTAGAAATATTAGACTGTGTTTTTCTGTGATGTCAGAACTGTACTACTGAATTATTTTAAGTATTTCTGTGTGATCTCTGAACTCTTGACTTGCACTGACTGTGTAGTAGAAAAAATTGTCTTGTGGTTTTAATTATTTATTATTAAATATTTTAAAACCTTTTAACTGTGGCTAGTTTGCGTAGAGATAATTTAAGCTCTAGAGTACATTGCATATTTATAGAGTTTACTGTCCAAGTCACTCCAAATAAGCTTTGACTGATTAGTTACACTTACCAATCGGATAATAATATTGCAGAGTAATAATTGGATACCCTTTTAAAGTCCTTTGAGTAGCTGATAATTATTAACTGGTTGGTGGCAGGGCACTAGTATAGTCTGGGTA
The DNA here is from genome assembly GCF_019279795.1 of Protopterus annectens. NCBI lineage: Eukaryota > Metazoa > Chordata > Ceratodontiformes > Protopteridae > Protopterus > Protopterus annectens. Next base: position 152,931,748 of record NC_056742.1, read on the forward strand.
AAAGGGGCACAGCTGGAGAACCTGTGCCGGCCTTCCCCAGAAGTATATGTTTGGTTGTATAAAACTCTTATCTCAAAGTGTGTGGGTGTCAGCTACTTGGGCAAGGACACAAAGCACTGGTTGAACAAAGAGGGGGCTGGAAAATTTAGCTTGCCCAGCTAGGCTGATATCTGGACCCTATAGCTGTGCCAGTGGGGAGTCTTGTTGGGGACCTGGGGAGCAAGGACTGACTGTGATCTCTGTGGGCTCTTAAGGGAAATTGCACTTTACTGTGTGTTTTTGTTATCCTTTCCTCATATATGAGACGCCCTCTCTGGTGTTAGTGGTGAGCATTGAGGCTCCTTGATTGCTGGGCCAGGGCATGGGCGTCACACTATCTTTAGATGGTTGTCCTCTGCTATTGTGTTTTGTTACTCCCACCATGGCAAAATCAACCCAGGCAGGGTTGCTTCCCATTCTGCCAGGGTATTTTCTTCTTTGATGTCATATTGGAAAGAGAAGTCTCTAGAAACATTCTAGATGCAGCTACTTGGTCCTCCATCCATACACTTACAAAGCACAACAAACTGGATTCCTTGTCAAGGTCCACTGTAGGCTTTGCTAGGACTATTCTCCAGGGGATCTTGGGTTCTTATCCTTCCTCCTCCTAGTCTGGGTAAGCTTTGGTAATCTACCCATAGGCTGCTGCATCTTTGAAAATGCTGAACATAGTACAGTTGTATAAGCTGCAATTATCCCTAACAGTAGCTTTTCAAATTCTTCACTGCTGCAGTAGCCACACCCATTCACCCCCTATTCTGTATAGTTACTATGGGTTATAACTTTTATTGTTGTATTTTTGTGATGAATCTTTCATTGGTTATAATAGTTATGGTTGTTTCAGGATGAGTCCCTCTTTTTTTCTGCTTTGGGTCAAGAAAGACCTGAAGATTTTGTCACTCTGGCTGTTTTTATAGTTCTTTTCAAAAGGGATTAGCCTATAGGCCGCCAGAGTGACTATGTGGGATAGGGTTAAAGCTTAGGGAAGCTGTCTGGGTGCTCTATCCTTAGCAAGATACAACCCATAGGCTGTTGCAGCAATGAAGAATTTGAATATTTATTGTTCTGGGTAACTGTAAATTACGCAACTGTAGTTTGGTAGACATGATACCCTTGAACAGAACAGCCCAAGTTGTCTGTTATATGGAGACAAAAAGATCTTTCTGAGTAGTACAGATGGAAAATATCTAGAATGATCTGTCTGTTTAGTATCCATTCATGAGAATCTGTACTGGATCTGCTCAGAAAATCTGTCACAGTGTTCTTTTCTAATGGAATGTACACATCTTAAAGAAGAATTTTTTTGCTGAATGACTGTGTCCCAAGCAATCAAGGCTAAGTCTGCAGAGGTTGTAACATTTGTTCACTCCCTGTTTGGTTGTGTCATGTAACAATGGTGTTGTTTGTGTAAATCCAAAGAAGAACTGGAGACTAGAAATAATGTAGGGAATGAAGAATTAGGGAAACGCCTTCAAAAAGGATGTAGCACCTTTGGCTTACTGAGGGAGCCTGCTACATGGTTTGGCAGACATTTTTTTTTGAAAGAGAATTTGCTGAATTTGACATAAAAAAATCAGGTTGTTCCAGTCCTTATTCTTTATTGTATGGTATTTAATGCAATTTTCCCCTTGCTTTGTCAACATATATTTGTTATCAATGCATACCACTACCATTAAGCTTCATATTTATTATTGTTTTTTTATTTTTTTATTTATTTTTTTGTAAACTTGTATTGTCTATACTTATTGTGTATCTCACTGTTTTTTTTTCCATAGGTATTTTGAAGTCTGTGTTCAGATAGCAGCTGTTTGTAGAAATTTAGTCATTTTTGATGAGACTTAAGTGTTGCAGATAATTATACTTCATCCAATTGTTCCTGATCTTTGTGTACCACTTATTCATAGTCTGTCGTATTGTGCTAATGTGTGAAAAATTCTTAAGGGTTAGACCAGGTCACCTCATATTCAATCTTAGACTATAAGCAAAATGAACGTTATGATGTTGGACTAGTATTATGAACAGTCCATATGTTCTGTTAAGAAAAATGAAGGCAATAACAAAGCAGACAGCTGAGTAAGTCTCTTAGAGGTAAACATTTTATAAAAAGCTTTTTTAGGCATGGAATGATTTAAAGTATAATATTGAATAGTGTCTTTATATAACTGATGGTATGCTGTGATTTTTTTTAAGGAAATCATTTGAAAGTAAATTATAGATATGGATGACCTAAGTGACATCACACTGGTCTGTTGTAAAGAGGAAGAGTCGAGTAAAACATTTCAGATCTTTCCATTTTTCACCTGCCAGACAAAAATTGAAAGAAATGCCATTAGTACTCTTATTCAGATCAGTGAAGAAATCTCTGAAGAAGATGGAAAATTTATGCATTACCCATTCAGAACAGGATGGGAGGAAGCAGTAAGTAAATGTGATAAGTCATTTAATGAAAATATATACATGAGATTAAACAGTAGTTTAGTTTAGCTGAAATATCTAATTTTTACAGCTAATGTTTTAAAATGTATGCTTGAGTTTAATGTTGTGATTGTTTGACTGTAACTGGAATCTTGATCTTGTTTCTGTTCACTGTATTCTATCAATAGGACTGTAGAACTACTTTAGTAAATGGCTGATAGTCTTCTGTTATATGTTTCAAAGAGTGGTCTAAGAAAGTGGCTATGGCTTAGTGATGCAATATAGTAATGTTTTAAAAGAAATAAAAAAACTTGGTTGAAATAAATTTGAAAATGTTAAAATTCAACCAGGATATAGTACACAAAGTAAATGAGACTCCGCATTTTGTTTTCAAAACAGGGACAAATTTAAAAAAAACTGTTTGAGAAGAATAAAAATGATGGTGGACACCAGGGAACTTTTGGAACAAGAAAACGTGGAAGGTGCAATTATTGTCAATACATTATTGACAAGGAAAAGGTCATGTTAAATAATGACATGAATAGTACTTTAACTTTTAGGAAGGGCAACTGTATGACCAGAGGCATAGTTTACTTGGCCCTATGTAGAGACTGAGGAATAGTTTACTTGGCCCTATGTAGAGACTGTCCAAGTTTCTACGTAGGGAAGTCGGAAGGGACATTGAGTAAACGTATCTACGAGCATATTTACCATATAAAGAAAAAAGTTTGAACAGTGCCCTTTATAAACATCTCCATGTGGAACCAAACCATAAAGGTTTTTACTTTGGGATTTTAGAGTGGACCCTGGGGGGGGGGGACTGGGAGAACTGGTTAAACTGCAGGAAGACATACTGGCAAATAAAACTAAATGCAACAAACCCCCCAGGTCTAAATGACAATATTTCAATAAAGCCCTATTTGATTAAAAAAGCCAGCAAGTTATGAACAAAATGTACATATAAGAATAGAACTGCTGACAGTGGCTTTTTTTATTCTGGACTATTAACATTTAATCAGCTCGTTACAGTGCTTTCTTTAATTTTGAAATGTTTCATACTTGAAGTAGTTGAAACAATATTTAATGTTTTTAAACAAGTAACATGTTAATAATATAGGGTTGCTATTGTTATTGTATTAATTAACGGAAGAGTATATGCCTTTAAAATTCCTTGGTGTCTTGTTTTGGGAACAAGGATATTTAAATGGATTTTTACTGAACTTTTTTATTCACTTGAAAAATCCCTGCATTGTGTCATGGTGAAAGCGCTTGTGTATGAACTTTTTATAATAAATGAATTAATAGCCGACTTCAGTGTGCCTAGACCATTTACTTTTTTTCAGTCATAACAATATGTAGGCAACAGCTACATACAAAACAGTGTACTAAAAACATTCTGAAACACTTACCTAATGCCTGGATTAAAACCCTCAATAGTATGTTAATATCTGTTCGTTGATCTGAGCAATATCTCATCATGCCACAAAGAAACTCACTTCTTTGCAGAATTTAAAGCACTCGGTTGAAGGACAGTGGCAACTTACTGACGCAGGAGGGGTGAACAGAGTGAGAGACAGATGGAGAGAGGAACAGCAATGATATTTTTTGAGGGACATGTAGGTCCATCTGTATGATGTGTTACTTCATTATTAAGCTGTCATGCTCTTTTTAGCGAAGTACTTGCTATAGGGAGCAAGAAGGGATAGGAGACTGCAACCAACATTAAGACATAAGTAGGATAAGCGTGGCTTAATAATCTCCCTTTTAGAGCTAGAATGGTTTTGCAAATGCTTTCTTGCTGCACTGTTCAAATAAGTTAATGAAATGTAAATGGAGAGAAATGCAGACGTTTTGCAGTTAAATGTGTAATAGGAATATAAAATGTAAATGAATAATTTGACCTACACTTGTAATCAAACCCATGACAGTATGCAAAAATATAAGTCTATAGACAGGAGAACTATCTCAACATGCCACATAGGAACTTATAGTTCATTACATCCAGCAGTCTAAGAACTCTTACAGTAAGTCACAGTAATGCCTTTAGTCTGCCTTTACTCTATTCTTATAGTACAATAGATTCAAGTACATTTGTGTGAAAGTAACTGGACTACTGCAGCTGAAACTAAAATCTTCAGTTTTTGCCATAGGAAGTTTAACTGCATGCACTGCCACTCAGCATGGTGTGCAGTGCCAACCTCTGCACAACTGCTGAGGTAAAAAAAAAAATCAAGGCTTGTTGATGGGCCATTTCTTATCATGTGTGTTGTGTGTGATTCTATGTTTTGACCAGATTAAACATGTGAAAAGGTTGATAGGGCAGTGGTGAAAATGGGGGTAGAAAGCAGAGGGTAGGATACAGAGAAAGAATACTGGAATTTGCAGGAGGGTGGTGGGAGAGCACCATAGCTACCCACTTGTTCACAACACAAGTGTAAAATTGAACAAAGAATTTTATAACTTTGGAGAGTCACCATACCAGGGATGGGTGACAACAACAGAATAATGTTGTATAGCCAGTTGGACCAAATCAAGTGTGTCAAGATGACACATAGGCACAGTAGAGAGTTGTTTATGAGGCATATTTTTTGCCGGACAGATCTTTTTTTTTTTTTTTTTGAGAGAGAGAGGAATGTTGTGAATGGTGCTTAGGAATGAGACCGTTAGGGTAGGTTAGGTAGTAGGCACAGACATACAGGACATACAAGGATAATGATGGACACAAAAGGTTAGGGACACCATGATTGGAACTAGGTAGAGGACTTTGGACGTGCAGCCACATCCAACTTGAGAACAGTGAGAATCTAGTCCTTGCCCTCAGAGCTGTCATCGCTTTTTTCTGTGTCACTTCCTTGGATCAGTGCCAGATATAGCATCATTCTGGCAATATGACATAGGAAAGTTTCAAGCCTGCTGATTTGGGTATAGAGGCCCCCTCTCCATAAAGCCCTACGTCAGCCCTGTCAGCACCTGCCAAGTGATAAATTGCTATATCCACTACTACTGCTCCAGGAGGATACCACTGCACTAGCAGCTGGGACAGAGCTACTTGCCGCAGGTGGAGAAGGTAAGAAGGAGTTGTGGAGGCAATGCTGACAGGTTGTGACCCAGATGTGCTGAGTGTCTGTGTTGCCCGCGGTGGTGCCGCCACAACCACCAGTGGACGTATGGTGGTTGGAAGTCTAGTGGTTGGTCTACCTCCCTGTGTTAATGGTCATTTTGTTTTCAGCAGCAATGTATAAAAAAAGAGAGAGAGTGTAGAGACAAAAAGAGATCATTATATCAATGGCATGCCACAGTAGTTAATTATTCCAGTGCATAAAACAATATGACAATTCATTAGCACACCTTAGCCACATCCATATTTGATGGGAAGGCATGAATGCATCATAAAATCAGTCACAACGGTATGATATGACTAACAGAATCATGTATTGCATTGTGATATGTCAGATATCTGCTTTCTAAGGTAATAATTGTATTTTCAAATATTGAATTGCTACAGTATTAGCCTGTAAAAGAAAAACTGAACATCTGTTTATTGGTATCGATCCCATGTACAATTAATCTAATGTACCCATTGCCTAATGCAGTAACCAAAAGCTATTACACAGTGCCTCTCTGAGACAAGTTAGACTCTCCTGATATGCCTCATTGCCTTCTCCAGTCTCTGCTGTAGCTATACAGTAGAAAAAAACATGATAGTATGATGTATAACTACATTGTCTGGATATTTAATGCCTTACCATACACAGGTTATGTGTCAGTATACTTACACAGCTAAGGAGTGTTTGCAGTCTTAAATTCATCCTCCCATCAGCCAAGGCGGCTCATCTTGCACTTTTTCATGTTAATGTAGTGGTGACAACATTGTTCTCCAGTGTGTGGGGATGCCAGTTGCACTTGAAACAACCTTGGCTAAGCTATTCCAAGGCTCAGCCTTATACAGAGACCTGGTATATTCCCCTTGCAGTAGCCTATAGCTGTAGTTCTTCATGAGGAGTTCCACAAAAATCCTGGACTCCTCAACTTCCCACCTTAATGTTTTAAAAGAAGCACCATCTATACCAGCAGCCATGTCTGCAGCAGTCACTACAGAAATATAGGTCTGGATTGGCACCCATTTCAGATCTCATTTGTAACAGCTTGTGCACAAAGATGCAAAGCCTTGTCAACTGCATTTGCAGAATTGGAAGCACAGTAATGGCTTGCCAGACACATTGGCAATGAGTACACTGACAGAAGATTTTAAAAATGGCATTGAGCTTTGGCCATGTACAGTGCTCAAACTATTGATACATGTTCCAACATTAAACCCTGATATGCTTTATGGTTTTGGTTGTAATCATAGTTTGTTGGAGGAAAAACTGGTATGACTTGTGACATATTGGCATGTTGGGAGTTAGACACTGGTAAGATTATGTAGTATCCCCTGAGAATCAAACCCAAGATAAAAAAGGATAAAATGTTAAACTCTACTGTCACTGCCAAAGGAGAGTTTACTTATTAACATTGTAGTTAGAGGTATAGTAATTTAAGACTAAATGTACACCTACTTACGAGATGCCTGTATATGTTTAACTTTACTTAGTCTTGGGACTGCATTTCTATGTAACAGACAGTATTCATGTTTGTAAATGCATCTCAGATGCATGCATTGGGTTGACCTGAGTAAGACATGGTGGGTTAGGTTGCATACATACATGGTGGTTAGGTGACATGCATTCATCATAGGTTCATAGGTTCATAGGTTCATACTAGGCTATCTGCCCAAGGGCATTTACAAGCCTAGCCCATAGTTTTGTGGCTTATGCCACCCCTTTAGTATGGGGAACTATACCCATTATTTTGCTGTGCCTCTGTCGAGCAGTGACACTGAGGTAATCCCTGGGGTATATCTGCGATCTCCCATCCATTGGTCAAGATTTCTCTTGAACAAGGCTAGCGAGGTGCTCTGCCTCACATATACCGGGATTTTGTTCCACAGCATAGTACACGTATTGTCATAAATAAATACTTCTGTGAAAATTCAATAATTAGAACAAAATATTGTAAACATAATACCTATGTATATGCATTCTACATGCTTAATATAATTTACATACACTGTTTTGGGCTTCTATAGCAAGCAGGAATGCAATAAATGTAGTTGTGATACTTGTGTTTAGTGTGATATTCCTAATCAAAATGATGTGACAAATGGCATTCTGACCCCCTCTGGAAACATATCCGTTACCTGGATTTGTACCCAGCATCACTTGTCTTCACTTTTTATGATCACTGCACTTATACCTTGTGCCACATGAAAAGTTACCTCACTGATTACATTTTTTACTGAATACTACCTGGAGTGCTGACAGCTGCTCACTGATGCCAGGCTGGTTTGCTGTACAGAAGGCAGCCTAAATTAAATTTGCCACTTTTTTCCTTAGGTAGTAAACTGTATTTGTGCACTGCCGAGTAGAGTGCAAATGCAAAAAGTATTAGAAAAAAGTAATGGAGAAAAAAGCTGACAGGGAAATTAATTCAATCAGTGGTTTTACCTAGCAATGAACAGAGCAAGAAGTGGATTCAGGTGACAGATCATTCTTCTCACATCTCCTTCCAACAATCAGAATGTTATTTGTGGCAAATGTTATCAGACTTACAGTTAATACGACATAATATGAAAGTGGATAAACAAAACCTCACGTGCTATTAGCAGTAATGATAATAGCTGAGTTTTACACAACAACACAGTGATTTAACAAAATCTGTGTAAATATGTATTCACCCCCCCCCCATAATATTACCAGTTAACTGGATCCAAACCCTGCATCATCTGTCTTATTTCTCTGAAGTCACTTCAGTTCTACCTTGTGTCAAAGGGATAGTTAGCTGAGAGGTGGAATTTATTCACTAGGTAATGTCCAGAGTGCTGATAGCCACACACCAGTATCAGACTGGTTTGTGCTACAGAAGTCAACCTAAATTAAATTTTCACCTTTTTCCTTAAAAAAATAACTGTGTTTGCATGCTGCTGAGTGGAGAGCAAATAGAAAAGGCATTAAAAATATACATATAAAAATTAACAGAGAAAAAAGTTGTAAGGAAAACAGTTCAAGCATAGGGTATAACTAACAATAGCTAGAACAAGAAGTGCATTACAGTGGCAGTGTTATTCTTCTCACATCTCCTTGAGACATCACAAATTTAATTTCTGGAGTAAAATATCAGAATGTAATTAATGCCAAATGTGAAATTGGACAGACAGCAACTCACATGCTGTTAGCAATACTGAGAAATGTTGACTTTTTATACAACATTTAGTATTTAGCATTGAGGAAGGGTGTAGACCCGAAAGCTTTGCTGCTGCTTTTTGTATTAAAAGTTTTTTCTCAACGTGGCTGTATTCTACTGTTGCTTTTTGTTTCCGGTACTACATTGGGTGCTTGTTTTTGATCTTGCTGCTGTGTTTCCTGCTGTATTCATTGGGATTTGTGGATTGAGAGCCGTTCAGCCAGTACTACTTATCCTTATGGAAACTACCATTTCTGTGAAAGCTCTCTTAACTAAAGAGGTTAATTCACTTCTTAATCTGGTTCCTGGAGAGATGGAAATCACTGACAACCTTTCCTTTTCACTATCTGAAACTGCTGCTGACTTTAATAAGAACTTAGAGCTACTAGAGAAGAAAGTTGGATCTTATAAACGCTTACAATGGCAACATTTTAGTTTTTTAGCTTTTCTTGACATGGGCATTGTTCCACGAGGTTTAAGGATCTTAAAAATGCTGTCGTATGGCAATGTTTATCCAGATTTACTTAAGCATTGGCAACAGCTTAACTTGAAGTTAAGCCTTGACTATATGACTTTGATGAATGATCATTTCCTTCAAACTGAGATTGATTTGAAGGAAGAAATTATCAGTTTAGAGAACAAGTTGCTTACTATGCCGTTTTCCTAATTTGACTAATGTGTGCCAACAGATGCTTGATAGACTGCACACACTAGATGATAAGCTTGAAGCTGCAAAAAAGTAAGCTTAAACATGATGTACTTGATTTCCAGAGGGGCCATATCTTTTCTTGGCCTAAACAAGATTTTTCTACTGTTAATAAGCATTCTGGGCAGCATATATCGAAAAATGACTTTTTCGATACTGGAGCCTCATCTGTGAATGTTTCTGACTCCATGTCCCTGGTATCTTCTGCTATGTCAACTCGCCTATCTAAGGACACGCCCCCACATTCTGACACTTCGGCGACCTCCACACCAGAGGCTGGTACCAGTACGCATGTCAATACGCACGTTGCGGTAGAATCAATGGAGAAGGAGCATGGTGCTGAAAATGTGAATGGTAAGAGTCAACAGCTGATTTTAAATGTTACCCAGAAACGTTTTCAGCTGGATCGACCAGAAAAAGTGAAAGAACGGAGTGTGTCGGGGGGGCCAATCCTTACAGAGACAAAACCTCAGTGGAATCAAGCGGAAGAACGAGAGCCCTATGGGGCAAGGAAAACTGACTCAGCGGTAACTCATGGTATTGTTTATCTACTTTTCGTCTTGAATCTCTACACTTGTCCCTGTTACAGAAAGGACTTAGTTTCATTCCCACAGCTGCTGACAACATTGTCGCAGCTCTTACAGACTTAAAGCAGTTTGTTAGAAGTGTTAATTTAAAAGTTCTATTTAAAGATTCTGTTTCAAGCCAATCCATTTACTGTAAGAAGAAAGGTACTTTTTTTACAAAACAGCACAGTAATATCAATCGATAAAATTATCAGCTAACTGGATTCAAACCCTACATTAGCAGTCCTTTTTCTCTAAGATCACTGCATTTTTACATTGGGCCACAGAGAAGGATACATGAGAGGTGCATTTTCTTCATTGAGTACTATCCAATACTCACAAGCATTAGAAAAAAGTGATGGAGAAAAAAAGCTGACAGGGAAATGAATTCATTCAGTAGTTTTAGCTAACAATGAAGACATCAAGAAGTGCATTCAGGTGACAAATTCATTCTTCTCACATATCCTTCCAACAATCAAAATGTTATTTGTGGCTACTTGTTTGTGCTAATGAAGGCAGCCTAAGTGAAAATTTTCACTTTTCTCCTTACACAGTGAACTGCAGTTCACTGCTAGAGACCACATCATTTCCAGAGGGCACAATGCCAAACGGCAAGCAAGCAAACAGAGAAAAAAAATTAAAGGTACTTAAATATAGGAAACATTATGAAGCAAGTAATTAAAATGTATAACTGATATTTCCTCACCTTTGTCATGTATTCATTAAACATCATTATGTTCATACAAACACCACTATCTCTGGATTAGAACCCCAAGACACCAGGGCATTTACAAGATGCAGTTCAGATTCCTGTCATTATGTGCCGCACACAGTATACTACGAAGATTAAAGAGGTTACCTATACTCAATATATGACATAGTATCAACTGACATTACAGGTGAAACAGAAGTGATTTCTGACCTTTGTCATGTATAATTTGCAGTTAGATGAGTAGATGGCTTTGATACTGGCAACAGGGAACATTTTTCTTCAACAGTGTTAAATAAATGCAACCACTGCACCCCTTTCCTTCTCTTTATTTTGTGATCACTCCAACATGTATGTTTCCCTAACAAGACTGCTATGTGCTTTGCCCTGCAGTTGATATGTTTCAGTAAGTAATCTACTTCCTTAGAATTGCATACACAATTGCATTTAGAGGCATAAAAAATCATATAAATGTTAGAAGTGTTGCTGTCCTAAGTCAGCCTATGGTAGTCATGAAATTTCTTGTTAAGTATCGTCTCCCTGACACAACCTGATTGATACTGCAGGCAGACTAATCATTCACACTTGCAAGCAGTTAGCAGGTAACATTTCTCAGTGAGGTAGGGCATGTGCATTTAACTGTGTAGGTCCTTACATCATGTTTACATTCCATGTCCTTAGTACAGATTGTGGAGTTTATGAATGCTAATGAGTTCACACCTCATTTGCATTTTCACTGTGCTGAGAGGGCTGAATCTGCATTATATGTAACAGTAATAGTGTAGCTAAGGAACTTGTATCATAGTGAGGAGACTGCTTGGATCCTGAGAACTTGATACTGCTACTTACTTTGAAAACCTTTTTTCTATTTTCACAACTGACTTGGTGCAAAGTTAAGTTGCTGTTATGAACACATTTATGTATTTGAACCTTAGTTATAGTTTGCATTTCACAATACAAGTATTACTTTACTGTCTGCATTATTCTCAGTAGCTGTTGGCATGGGCATGTATACCACAGTTATTTATTGACCCTGCAGTATTTTTCTACATAACGATGGTAGTTTAATGGAATTTTCAATTTTGAAAGCTGATCACTTTTGAAAGACTGTTGTATTAGTTATTACAAAGGTCATGGGTTCTTGCATTAGTAGCAGTGACAATTGTGTTAAAGCTCTGATGTCTACCTTACTGACATCCATGAAAGTGCATATCAGTTCATTAAGTATTAACCATTTTCCTTGACAGGTGTACAATATTTTTTAATGTTGCAGTGTACTACAGAGTGACAGAAATATTAGTCCTGCTATGATATTTTTTTTATCAAGTTCTTTCTTTGTTGTGCCTTTTGGGGGGGACTGTATTAAGTTGTGTGTACTCATATGAAGCCTTACTTTTTTCATGTATTTTGTGCATGATGGATACATTCATATGTGTTTTCTGTGTTTAACCATCTTTTGTTTTTGTGCTTATGATTTTTTTTCTTTCCTATTAATTTTCCTCTCGTACAGGTCTGTGGCCCCCAAGACATCTCTACCCTGTAAACCACCATACATGGACACTGAGAATGATGTGATCATTCAGCCCCTTTGTTGCCATGGGTAATTCCAATGTGAGATGCATGGGAAACAGATCCTCCCATGACTGTATATGGGAACAGATAGTAAATGATATTAATGCAGTGGGAAGCCATGGATGTACATATTCCAAAATAAGACATAGGGCCAGTGATATGATTACAGCGGCCAGACATCAGGCAGCTGCAATTGCCTGTGAATATGTGGTAATGGGAGGGTGGTTCTTCTACTGAGCCACCAGTGAATGAAACAGAGGAGTTCTTGTCCACTGTCAGAGATCCAGACAGCTCAGCACAGGGTTAACACAAAATCCTTGTTGTTGGGACTGATGTGGAAGACACCCCCAGTGTGTCTGCTACATAACTGCTAGGTATGGTATTTAAGTAATTGTTATCGCATACACATAATACGTATATATATATATATGTGTGTATATATATATATATATATATATATATATATATTTATTTATTTATTTATTTATTTATTTTATGTGTGTGTGTGTGTGTATGTGGGGACAACATCTGGGTCTACCATTGCATGACCACTTGCACATGGTAAGCACACCTTGTGTATTCTTATTAATATACAAAGGTAGATGTATGTGTAAATGAAAGTTGTTTGATTTCAGTGCAGTAGTATCTTTTAAGCTGTAATATACATTTCTCATAACATTGGTTTGATTATTCTTTATTCTCTTTTTATTTCTTTTTTGTTGTCATTGTTTGCTTACTTGTTATTATAGATGATCCTGCCAGTGACACAGTGGAACTCCTGCCATCTGATGTCAGAGTATTGGTAGCCTCTGAAGATGATGGCAGCGATGAAGAGGCACAGTCTGGAGGTGCAGAGGGTCAATCTGACATTGAAGTTGTGCCTCCAGCATCTCCTGCCCTTAGTTTGGATGCAGTCAGTATGCCTACACTTACCCATGACACAGAGACCTCAGACGTACGACAGGTTAATGGTGACACAGTGGATCTGGGTAGAGTGGCTCATCTAGTTGCCCGATTGGTTGGTTCTCTTTGTAGACATTGTGAGTGCAAGATGCCACACAGGCGGGTTGATAGAAATGTTCAGAGGAGACCTGCTGTCCACCCTGCTGCTGACATTAGTGTGCCATTAGGTGACACACAACATATGTGAAGGGCCATCATGGAGGCACATGCACGTTCCACAAGGGCCTCAAAAGAGAGATTGTGAGTATTAAACATTATGCATTCTGATGTGCAGGACTGCCTGAACCACATGGGTGACTCCTTGGCCAGGATGAATGTCCGACTGGATCAGGCAGTGTCTTGAATGGAATGTCTGCTGGGGGTGGGTCGGCAATCATGTGACCATGGATCCACTACATTGTCCAGTGTTAGCCACCATGGCCTTGCAAGATCCTGCTCCCATAGTGGCAGTACTTCCATTGTTCCTTCAGTGATTGCAGTGTCCACACCCAGATGTGATAGGCCACATGGTCATGGTCCTGAATGTAGTTGTGATGACAGCTCGTCAGGTAGCACCCCAAATTCTAGCCTGGGTCCTGGAACTGTTAGTACAATTCTTGGCAGAGTTAGTTCTTGTGGTCAGAGGCTACAACTCTGAACTGACTACTCCACACGTATGACAGGATAGCTAATGCTTGTTTACTCAGAACCTTCCTTTGATGAAAATGTATTGCAGAATAAATGCTTTTAATCATAGTTCATAATCAGTTGTGCATGATTGCTTTTGTAATTGTTGGCCTTCACAGTATTTGTGTTACTGTTGTTACTCATGCAGTCAACATAGATGTTTAAGTCTTGCTTACAGTTATACTTGTGCAAATGATGCTACCCTTGACCTGCTCACTGGTTTATATACAATGGCCAACTGAAAGGTGTGATGCACATTACTGAGCAAAATCCATAGCTGTGTATGACAAACATCAATCATGCGGTATTACTGACATTACTGTACACCTGGGACATGTATCAACTTAGAGCCATATGAGAATTTGCCTATCATAGTAATCATTTATACAACTGCATAGATTCTGCTATACATGTTCCAGACATACCTTGGTAATAATGCAGATGTGAGAAAAATCTCTTTGGGGGGTTGCTTGTGTCTGATGCTAACTGCATGTAACCATTACATGTTTAAGTAAAGGTTGTGCATTTTGTCAGGCATCATTTTTTAATATTTGTACATGCTAAGACTGTTATTCTTTCTTTAGGTATTCAGTGTGTGTGTTCTGTCCTTTGCCTGTTAGCCAGAGCTATTTCATATTGTGCATGCCTACATCTGCCATCAGCATCTGTGTCTGGTGGTTCTCCTGCAGACTCCTCATCTGTATCTGCTGGAGGTGCCGGCTCCATCTGTGGTACTGGGAACGAACTGTGATCCTGCCTTTAGTTGTCCTTGTTGAAACAGACAGTAAGTATTTCTACAGAGGTGGCTGGGTTGTACTGCAGGGTACCTCCTGAAGTGTCTAGACACTGGAACCTTGATTTAAGCAAGCCAGGTACATGTTCTATGATATTTGTAGTTTGAGCATGGACATCGCTGTATCCTTGCTCATTGTTATGTGTATCTCTCATGGGTGTCCTGAGCCACAGCTCCAGAATATAACCTGTATCCCAACTGGATGCCTTTGTGTGAAATCATCCATAGCAAACCTTGTGTACATTTCACAGGTATGCCATATGAGTGAGTTGTGAAAACTTAGAAAAAACAAAAAACTGATGGAAGGCAATCAGAAAAAGTATAAATATTTAAATTAAATATTTAATGAACCACTTTTTATTTGACTTAATAGACAAACTTCTTCAGATACCAAGTTCTTAAAAATTAGACATTTAAAACTGGAACTCAAGTAATCATATGGCATACTACAACCAATCCAATTACATAGTTCTCCCTTTCAATGAAACATAGTTAGGTCCTTAAAGGAGCATTTACTAAATACGCACATATTGATAAAAAAGTTATTAATTAAAAAGTCATCTCACCCAATGTGCACTAAAATACTGCTTATATTATCATGACCAAAAAAACTACCTCTTTAAACTTTTTATCTGATGAAGTTTGTCTATTAAGTCAAACGAAAAGCGCTTCATTACATATTTAATTAAAATATTTGTACTTTCTCTGGTTGCCTTCCATCAGTTTTTTGTTTTTTCTAAATCTGTGCTTTTTATTAGTTAGTGAGTTGTGAAAACTGCCTGGGTTACCTGCACAGACACGATAGATGATCTCTTGAGCATTACAGACAGCCTGACAGTTTGTAGAGTGGTACTATTTTATGTTAATGTACTTCTTTCCCAGTTCACGAGGTGGTGCTTTTATTTCTTTCTGTGTGCAATATATGGCCCCCAAACTTCAGGGAAGTGTGCTATTGCATAAAATATCTGCGTGGTTCTTGCTGTTTCTCCTGTCGGGTTCTTAGGAAACAGGTATGCTCCCTTGCATCTTGTAGTATTGCATTTAGAAAGTGATTTGATAGTGTGGAAGCTAAGGCCTTTGACACCCCTAATATATCCTCTGTAGGTCTCTGAAATGTGTCTTTAACAGATATATGTGATTCTACATGTCCCTTTGTTTTCAGTGGGATGGGTTCTCCACAACTACTCTGGGGCCTCAGGTGATGACTGCAGAGATTGCATATTTCCTGTAGTGTTTCCCTATCCACCCAGTATCACTCTACAATTTCTATGGCATGAAGTCCATAAGCTAAACTGGGTCTAAACACCCTCCTTTTTCCTGACCGAGCTTTGTCAGTAGTAGCAGCACTTTGAGTTAAAGCCAGGTGTGTACATACAGGTTAATGATGGCAGCAGCAGCTTCTAACATCCTTCTTTTTCCCATGTGTAATCGTGGCTGTAATACAAAGAGTTTTTGGATTTCAGGGCAAATGGCTACATTGAGTGTGAACAATTACTTTATATCTTCCTGAATATTTCTGCCTTGTTAGATTGGTTAATTAGCTTGTAATTCAGCTACTTGTGCTATCATTAGCATATTCTCCCACTTACCATTGTTTCGTGGTTCTACACTAAGTGCAGTAATACTATATAGCATGCTATAGTGTGCATTGAACACCATGCCACATACACAACAGCTGCACTTAGTGTAGCTGTTAATGAATCTGGACCAATGTTTTTTTTTTTTTTTTTTTTTCAATAAATTGGAAAGCCACCAGTAACTAGTAAAATAATGTACCAGATGTAAGGCTGTTGCCAGTGAGGGCTCATTTTCTTTTGGTTTTAAGAATTAAATGGGAACAGGAGACAGCTAGTACTGGAGTCTTCCAATAAACAGCTGTCCTCTCCAACTAAAGAAGCTGATCTAACCAGAAGCAACTAGACTTTTGATGGATAGCTTTGACCAAATGGGGTAGTAGTTTGGAAAAAGACTTTCAAAGAGCAAGGTGTTGGTGTAAACAAATATTGGTGGATAAAGCAAGAAACCTTAGTGTAACCCAAGCATGCCGGTCAAAAAGATATAATTCTCAAATGGGATGATGTTGAAGGCTGGGGAAAACATGCATAAGTTAAGAAGATTACAAAACAGAAGGTGGAAGACAGATAACAGTCATTTAACACAGATGAAGCAAGAAAGGCAGTCAGAAAATCAAAGTCCCAGACTAAGAAATGTTTAACCATTTTATTTATTTATTAGCTGAGTAGGTCCCATTGTTTGCAAGCACTTTTATAGGGATCTCTTATTAAATGACTTGCTCAGAAGTGCGGCATATGCAGATAGACACTGAGGGGAAAAACAGGATAGCAGGATAAAGGTTAGCAACCATTAACCTTAGCTATACGTGCTAAACTGTCTTCAAGCAAGAAATGAGGGAGTTAAGAATCTCTTATAAATACGTGAGGGGAAAGACAGACAAGTAGGGGATAATGAATCTTGACAAAAATGACAGTTTGTCAGCATGATAAAGTGAAAAAGCAGACTGCTCATTATTCTTGAAGGGAGGAAGATTTGCCAAATGCAACAAGTAGAGATGCCCAGAATGAAGGTATTTGATCCCAGTCTATTCAAGGAGGAAAGACTACTGGAAGAATTTCAAAACTGAAAATGTACACCAATCCAGCCTGATTGGATTCATTTTGAAATTCATAAAGAACTAAATGGAGAATAGGAAGATCTATTTTCTTAACAAGGTAATGTTCTTAATGCTGGAGGAATGCTCTGTGATGGCTTTTCACAAGAGTGGGAGCAAGACTGAGACTGGAAACTGTCATCCTGCCATTTTAATTGTAGTTGTAGGGAATATCATGAATTCGCTGATATAGTTAAGAATGTTATGATGTCGAAATTGGGTTACTGTGGATTCACAATAGAAAAGTCATGCCAGCTAAAGCTGTTAGGAGTTCATTGACCACATAACCAGAATATTATATCAAAAGGTGGGTGCAGACATGGCCTGCATATCTTAAGCAAGGTATCTGACACACTATCACACAGTAGATCAGTACACAAATTGTGACACTTTGGGCGGGACACAGATATAGTGGCTAGCTTTGTTGCTTCACAAGCTTTGATGTTAAGTTGTCTATCTCGCCTTCGTTCTTGCTGGTTGGGATCGGAGCTGATCCTCTGCTCCGACTCAGCCATCTTCTATAACTCGAGAGCTGTTTACTGCCTCAAGGCTACCCCTTATCCCATGATGCCTAGTGCTAGTTACCCTGATCTCGTTTGCCGCTTCAGCTGCGAGGTGTCGTTTTTCTGGCTCAGGTTCGTATAACGTTTCTTTATAGAACTTTTTTACTAGAAATAGTATTTTTCCTAGGGGGTTTTGTTAGTTTTTAGTCTTATATTTGTTGTGTTAGCTAAGTGTGTATTTCTAGCTTCCTTCCCTTCCCTTTAGAACTCGTTTAATGTAGAGGCTTTCCTTCTACCTCCTTTATAGGCTAGCCGTTTGAGTTACAGGCTTTCCTATCAAAAAAAAAAAAAACAAACTTTAGCTTTAGTCTGTAGTGTACTGTGTTCTTTTCTGTAGACTGTATTTTGGTTGGTTAGCTATTGTTGTATTTTTTATTACAGGATGTCCAAAGTATCCAAGGTGTCTGGGTTCAAGAAGTGTGACTCATGCTGTCCAAAAATGTCTCTGACAGATGGCACACTTCTTGCGTCTATTGTTTAGGCGCTGTGCACCTGCAGGACTCTTGTTCTATCTGCCATGCATTTAGTCCAAGAGTTCTGCAGGAGCATAAGAATAAGCTTATTCTTAGGGGCCTTTTAAAGCCCCAGGATTCACCGGCCAAGACTCAGCCTGTGAAATCCCCTAAATCTACCAAATCGTCGGATCCAAGTTTGGAGCCATTTTTGGTTCAGACTCTACCAGCTACTTCGGTTCCGGCTGGAACCGATAAAACTATCTCCCCGTCGGCTCCATCAGAAACATCGGAGCCTTCGCGGAGTCACAAGAGACTGAGGTCCCCTTCTTTGGAATCGATACATTCGGCTCCTCGGTCTCCCCTGCTGCAAAGCGAGCACAGTCACAGATCTTCTCACTCCTCTCGATCCTCTAGGCTCTCGGATCACGACGTGGAGAGAGTGGTCAGTAGGTTGCTAAAGTCACAGGCACTTGCCAAGATGTTGTCCAGCCCTCCTCAACAGGTGTCGGCTCCATCCACTTCTATTGATGTTCCTCCTCTGACTCCATTGAGCTCAGAGCCGGAGTTTGTTGGGGTTTGAGTAGTGGAACCGTTGGCTCCGATAACTTTATCTCCTTTGGTTCCGTCGTCGGCTCCAATTCCCTCGATGGTGCCATCCGTCGAGGGATCTGGGTGCTGGGGCTCCCTCGTCGGCTCCAAGGGGGAGAGTGGCATCGGACCCTTGTCCGACCCCGTTCTCCCTCTCGGCGCTTCGGCGCAGGTGAGCTTGGCTCCTACATTGGCCTCTGAGCCATCTCCCTCGGTGCGGAGAAAGATTCCGATTTCCTTGGAACCGGAGCTTTCTCTGCATTGTGGCAGGGATGCCTTCGATGTCATGAGGAGTGTGCTGGCCACTGAGTCAGCTCCACTATTTGCCCCATCGGCTCTGTCCCCTGTAGTGCCTGTGCCAACCTCTGCTCCTCCTCCAGACCCCAAGCGTGGGGAACTGGCGCTCCAGGGCAACCCATTGGGTGTTTCCTCTTCTTCCAAGGCCTCCCCTGATCATTCAGAGGAGCCCCCTCATAAGAAGAAGTGCAAGATGATGCACATTGACTCCCCTGAGTCTGTCACTTCTGATACAGACTTAGATGATTCGGAAGGGTCCCCGAGATCCCCCTCTGAAGATGTTTCCTTTTTGGACATCCTCAAAATGCTTAAGCAGAGGGGGAATTGGAATCCCCTAGCCCCTACCGAGGATGAGTCTGTATTCCTGGATGCGTTCAGTTCCCGACCTTCCACCTCCTGGGTTTCTCTGCCTTTCGATCCACATATGTCCATGGTGGCTCGAAAGGCTTGGTCAGCTCTGGATACAGTGGAACCAACTCCGAAGAGACCTGGCAAGTTTATCACAGCACCCCATGATAAGCAGATGTTCATCATGTTTCACTGTTGCAGTCATTACACTTGGGTTATCCTGCTGGCAGGCGACCCGCAGTCGGCCAGAGTTCCAAAGTCTTGGTCCGGCGTCAGTTGCTGTCGCTTCTTCCCTGACGTCAGTGCGCCATGGGTATATAAGATGCAACCGACACCATTTTCTTCAGTCTTTCTCTCCGCGCGGTGCCTGAAGCAAAAGCAGTTCGCAAGTGCCGGTCGGCCGACTCCTGAGATTTTCGAATTCGAATTTCAGAACCAAAGTCTTCAAAAAAGCTAAGTACCCCATTGGGGAAACTTTTTCTTGCCTCAGACCGATGTCAGTAAAGTTAATAATTGTATTTCTTGTGGGAAGCAAATGCCTCATAAGGATTTTCATTCTTACTGTATTCCATGCCTAGGCCCTGACCACGACGTCAGTAGTTGTCTGTTTTGTGCTAGATTTAACAAACGCACTATTAAACGTCGGTTTGATTTTGCTTTGCATTACTTTGGCCGAAGGTTCAATTATACAATGCCGTCGGAACAACCGACGACCGGAATTCACAAAAAAACGCAAAGACAAGGATAAGGACAGGCATCCGAGGTCCAAAACTGATGATGAAGCCTCTTCTAGGCCAATCACCGGTTCACCGGTTCTCAGTGAGGCACTTTCGCAGCCCCTGACACCCGCTACCTCAGAGCCTCAGGCCACCTCCGACTCCCACGTGGAGACAACTAGGCCTCTGGAAACTCAAGGTATTGGGCCTATGGAAACTAATCCCTCAGATGGGTCTAGAGCCGCTGAGCAGGCACCGGCTTCTGAGGGTGTTTTCAGACCTTCACAGCTTACCTTCAAAACAACAACCAAGTCTAAAACACCATTAAAGACAAAGAAACAGGTACAGCATTCTCCTGGACAGTCCTCCATGCCTAAGAAACAGATGCTCAAAATGGCTGAAGACCTAATCACTCTAATCAGGGGTTCCCATCCCCCTCCTGATAAAAGGCCTAGGTAGGATACAGACTATGACTCTTCTGATCAGGTTTCCATTTCCTCTGACTCCTCTTCAGACCAGGGATACTCTATACCCCCCTATAAGGACTCTGATGCTGAAGAATCCATTTCTTCAACCTCTCCTCCTGAGAATTACTCTTTTGGGGAAACTTTACATACCATGAGGGAGCATTTCCATTGGGAGAGCCAGGATTACTCAGAATCCAAGAAGAGGCTCAGAGATTTTCTTTTATTGCCTCAGCACAGGCCCCTTGCTATTCCGCCTGTGTTAGATATTGTGGATGATGTGTTCTCCGAATCTAGTTTAACCCCTGATTCTTTGCCCCCAGCTCCAGTCAAGCCAGACAGGTAATACAGAGTCCCTGACTCTCGCACATTTCTCTATAAAAACCCTGCTGCTGACCAAGAAACTATTTCCCAGGGTCCCAAAGGGGTAAAGGCTTCCACTGCTAAAAATTCAGTCCCCTCTGACAGGGATTCTAGAGCATTGGATAGATGGGGGAAGAAAGTTTACACTTCTGCAAATTTAGCAGTAAGGGCTTTAAATTGCCAGTTCCACATGCTTAAATACCAACAATATTTAATGTCGCTGTTAAAACAGAAAATGCTTACAAGCTTAGAAGGTCCTGATTATAAGGAAATGCAGGATTTATTGCATGCAGCTGAACAAGTGGGAAAACATACTCTGCAATGTGGTTTTGATTCATTAGAGGCATCTTGTAGAGCTGCAGTTACAGGATCTGTGATTCAAAGGCATGCTTGGTTAAAAGAACAAATTACCTGACCATGTTAAGGCAAAATTATTGGATGCTCCTTTACAGCATGATATCTTGTTTGGTATTAAGGTAGAAGAGGTGTTAAAGAAAATGGAGGATAAAGCAAAATCTATGCAAACAGTGAAGGATTTCTTACAGGTACAGCCACCTAGATTTAGCAGAAATTGGCCTTCAAATAATTGGTCCTTTCCAGTGTCAGACAGACCACAAAGAGGCAGATACAGACACCCAAGAGGCAGATCTCAGCCCCAAGGCCCAAAAGGAGGAGAAGACAAGTCATAACCTTACAGGAAACAGTCCCAATGACTTCCCCTTCCAAATGCCAAGCACTTACCTTTTGGAAGCTCCTTTAGGAGGAAAACTAGCACTTTTTTCTCAAAATTGGCATATAATCACCCAAGACAAATGGGTACTGAATATTGTGTCTCAAGGTTACAGGTTCCACTTTCACACTCTACCAAGGCCAAAAGGAATGCCAGACCTGCCACAAAATCAATGGGCAGAGGCACAAAAATAAATTACAGCCCTCGTGGACATGAGAGCTATTCAAAAAGTGCCACAACAGGAAGAAGGACAAGAATTTTACTCAAGACTTTTCTTGGTCCCCAGAAAGGACAAAGCCTGGAGACCCGTACTGGACCTATCTATTCTAAATACTTACCTGGATGTTCCGAAATTCAAAATGTTGACTCTACAGCAACTTCTACCCATGCAGGGCAAGAAGGCTTGGCTTGTTACTTTGGACCTCAAGGAGGCATACCTGCATGTCCCAATCAGACAAAATTGCAGAAGATACCTCAGATTCATAGCTGGCACAATGCATTACCAATTCTCTGCACTGCCCTTTGGCTTATCTACTGCGCGCAGGGTCTTCACAAAATGCATGACACCAGTAATTGCATTTTGCAGACAAAAAGGAATTCAAATATATCCCTAATTGGACGACTGCCTTATTCAAGCGGAGAGCAAGGACATTCTACTAACTCATCTGGCGTTTGTAAAAAGATTACTAATGGGCCTAGGATACACTATAAACGAAAAGAAGTCAAAACTAGTGCCCTCACAAGCTTTAATATTTCTGGGTGCAAGCTTAAATACAACTGCCCAGATGGCTTATCTCACGCCAGACAAGCAAAGACAACTGACTCAGTACTTTCAATTGATGGCAACAAAAACCCAACTCCCTTCAAGAAAAATTCTGCAGGCCTTGGGGTTCATGGCATCCTGCATACTACTAATCCCATATGCCAGACTACATATGAGGAAGTTACACTGGTATCTAAAAAGTGTTTGGACTCAACACTGTCACAGTTTGGAAGCAATAATACCACTTATTCCCTGCCTACAACAGGAGTTTCTATGGTGGGCACAGGCATGTCACCACAACAAGGGACAGCATTTCACTTTACCCACAGCCAGGCAGACACTAACAACAGATGCATCAGATTACGCCTGGGGAGCACATATGGAAGGAAAATGTATTCAGGGCAAGTGGCCCGCAGACCAAATGCATCTTCACATCAATCAAAAAGAGATGCTAGCTGTACAAAATGCCCTGACAGCTTTCAAGGACCTTCTGCATCCAGGACAACTTTTACTAAAGACGGACAATACCACAGTTATGTGGTACATAAACAAGCAAGGGGGCACACACTCCTACCCCCTCTGCAGACAAGTCATGACTTTGTGGAATACAGCACTGACTTATCAAATTCATCTGCAAGCACAATTCCTGCCCGGAAAGAAAAATACTCTGGCAGACAACTTAAGCAGAAACATCATGGATCCTCACGAGTGGAAATTAAATCCACAAGTATTCATCATGATAACACAAAAATGGGAGTGCCCAGACATAGATCTTTTTGCCTCCCCTCTGAACTGCCAACTGCAGAAATTCTGCACGAGGACTTACCACACACACACAAGCATGGAAAGTGGATGCTCTCTCATTCAGCTGGAAAACCCTAAAAGTTTATGCCTTCCCACCACTGCCTCTCCTTTCAAAGGTACTCCTAAAAGCCAGACAAGAGAGGCCAAAAATGATCCTGATTGCCCCAGACTGGCCACGCCAGCACTGCTACCCAATCTTAAAGAACTTGGCTCAAGGCTCAGCATGGATTTTACCTCAAATTCCTCACCTTCTGACTCAACAAAACAATCAGATCCTGCACAGTCAGCTCAAAACCTTAAATCTGGCTGCATGGCAGATATCCTAGCCAAGCAGCCAACCCCTCTTTCTAAAGCTGTTATGGATGTTATTCTGGAGACCAGGAGGCCCAGCACCAGGAAAACCTACTCAGAAATGTGGAAGAAATTCTGCACCTGGAACCAGGCTCAAGGCTTTGACCCTCTTGTTCCAAATATTTCTCAGATATTACAGTACTTAACTGAGATGCTGGACAAAGGCCTATCCTTTTCATCAATTAAGATCCACGCCTCTGCCATTTCAGCTTATTATAACACGGAACCTCCAATTTTCTCACATCCATTACTAAGACAGTACCTCAGAGGGGCTAAAAACATAAGACCGCCCCGGAGAGCACCAACACCAACCTGGGACCTCAACTTTGTCTTGGAAAAACTAACTTTACCTCCTTTTGAGCTAGCCAGTTCAGCAGAATTCAAATGTTTGTCATGGAAAACTGCTCTGCTACTAGCAATAACTTCAGCCCGAAGAGTCTCAGAGCTACAGGCATTAATGGCAGTGGAACCTTTCATCATTTTTCATCAAGACAGGGTTTCCCTAAGAACAAACCCTACATTTATGCCAAAGGTGGTATCCAGTGTGGCTCTTAACCAAACTATTCACTTGCCAACATTTTATCCAAATCCCCAGAATAAAGGGGAGAGACTTCTGCATTCATTGGACATTCACAGGCAGTTACGTTTCTACTTGGACAAAACAAAAGCTTTCAGGAAAACTGAGCAACTGTTTGTAGCATATGCTGCAGGATCACAGGGAAAGCCTATTGCAAAGCAAACTATTTCAAAGTGGATAGGACACTGTATCCATTTCTGCTACACACAAAATGGAAAAACAGTGCCTAACAACATTAGGCCACTTTCTACCAGGGCAATAGCCACCTCAGCAGCCTTTCTTAGAGGAGTACCAACCAAGGATATTTTGGAAGCTGCAACTTGGAGTTCAGTGCACACCTTTACCAAGCATTACCACTTGCCTCTTTACTCTAAATCCAGAGCAGACTTTGCCACTGCAGTGCTGCAGGGCCTCATAGCAACTCCAAATCCTTTATAGACCCAGCCACCCAACCTCAGCTTTGGGATTCAACCCAAGTGTAATGACTGCAACAGTGAAACACGATGAACATAGTACAGTTTTGTACCTACCATAAATGTAGATGTTTGAGTGTATTCACTGTTGCAGTCCAGGTTATCCACCCTCCATCCCCACTTACTTTGCTGGGACTTATCTATGCCTTTCTATCCTATAGAACTTATATACAACCTATGTGGTGTATTTGCTTGTAGATAAGGGTATTGTTTTTTATTCACTGTATGTTTTGGTTAGCAATATGTATTGCCTACCTGTTTGGGGGCACCTGACATCAGGGGTAAGAAGAACTGAAGAAAATGGCGTCGGTTGCATCTTGTATATCCCTGGCGCACTGACGTCAGGGAAGAAGCGACAGCAACCGACGCCGGACCAAGACTTTGGAACTCTGGCCGACTGCGGATCACCTGCCAACAGGATAACCCAAGTGTAATGACTGCAACAGTGAATACACTCGAACATCTACATTTATGGTAGGTACAAAACTGTACTTTCCTTACCAAAGGTGTTCCTGTTGATGCAATGGTGGTAGCAGCAGCCACCAAAAAAGAGTTAGCGGAAACCTCTTCATCTGTCCATCCTCCTAACAAGGAGTTTAGGACCATGGACAGGTACGGGAAGCGAATGTTTGCTTCAGCGACCTTTTCTATGAGTTCACTGAACTACTTATGCCATTTTACCTGGCTTGAGAGGGATCTCCTTAAAGAGCTCGGAGATACCCTTCAAGATCCATCAGCTGAGGGGGCTCAAGCTAAAGTGGCTTCCCAGCTGGCGACCCTTAATTCTGTAGTCAACTCCTCCATGAGGCTCATTTCTTATGCAGCCGATGGTGCAAGTAGAGCCGCAGGTACGGACGTGGCCCTTAGGAGACATGCATGGATGCGGCTGTGTAACTTTGCGGAAACCTATAGAGCGTCATTCACCAACACCCCCTTTGATGGTTCCTTTCTTTTTGGACCACAGGTGATAGACACTTTGACTAGGTGTGAGCAAGAAGGCAAGACTCTCTCTGCCATGGGTGTCCGTTTTTCCTCTCCTTCCAGACCATACCCCAAGCGTCAGAAGAGTGGTAAAATGTGGTTCCAAAAATCCCAGAGAGACTCGCCTGACACACGTAGCGATTTTTCCTCCAGGGCAGAGGGGGAAACAACAACAACAATAGACGCCGCCTTCGTGGCAGAGGGGGTCCGCAGAACCAGGGCAACAGAGAATCCTTCTCTGAGAAGCCATTTCAGCATCCCTGAAGGGTTGCCCGGCTGCCCGCCTCTGGAGGCAGTCAGGGGAAGACTTTCACTATACCCAAAAGCCTGGCAAAATTTAACGCAAGACAAATGGGTACAGTCAATTATATCCGGAGGTTACAAAATTCCCTACTCTTAACCCCCCTTACCGTCGAGCAAGTCCCTTCCAGATGTTCCACCCAATCTGAGGGACCAAGCAGTCATAGAAGTTTCAAGACTGCTAGAAAAAGGAATCACCCAGGAAGTCCCGGCAGACCAACACGGATCCGGAACTTACTCAAGGTTCTTTTTAGTACCAAAAAAGGCAGGGGACTGGAGTCAGATTCTGGATCTCAGCAGACTAAACAAGTCTGTTCAAAGAACAAAGTTTTGGAAGGTCACTCTACAGTCCATTCTACCCTTTCTGGGTCAGGACAATTGGATGTGCTCCATAGATCTTCAGGATGTGTACTACCACATCAAAATGGACAGGCGCTCCAGGAGATTCCTTCACTTCCGGCTGGGAGCCAGTCATTACCAGTTCAGAGCTCTGCCCTTTGGTCTCACCACAGCCCCCAGGGTGTTCACCAAATGTATGGCAGTGGTCACGGCTCACCTGAGATGTCAAGGATTCCAGGTGTTTCCATATCTAGATGACTGGCTCCTCTCTGCTACTACTAGGCATCAACTTCTGCAAGCCAGGGACTACACTATCACAATCTGCTCCCAGCTAGGCATTACAGTAAACTTCGAAAAATCTGCCTTGTTGCCCTGTCAATCTATCACCTATATAGGAACAGACTTAGACACAAGGAACATGTCCGCAAGGCTACCACCAGAAAGGGTGTCTACAATTCGCCAGCAAGTACAAATTCTAATGCAGAGCAAAAGGATCCAAGTCAGGTTCGTCCTTCAAACTCTGGGTTCCATGGCAGCGGCAGTTCTTCTAATCCCACTGGCCCGCTTTCACATGAGGATCCTTCAGTGGCTTCTGTTATCACAGTGGTCTTTCCAACAGCCGCCCATGTCTCACATGATCATGATTACAGAAGCATGTAAAAGGCACCTTTCTTGGTGGATGGTCTCCCCACTAGTGACTCAGGGCAGACCCTTCATTCAGCCCCCTCCAGTTGCCACGGTGACCACATATGCCTCCCTGATAGGGTGGGGGGGGGGGGCATTATCAGTGCAGGACAGTCCAAGGCACTTGGCAGCCTCACGAGTACCACCTGCATATAAACATCCTAGAAATGAGAGCCGTACTCCTAGCATTGCAAGCTCTTCAAGACTCTCTCCCTTCTGGGACCATTGCAATGCAAACGGACAACATGTCAGTGGTCTGGTACATCAACAAGCAGGGCGGAACCAGATCCTACCCCCTATGTCGAGAAGCACTCAGACTCTGGCAGTGGGCGATTTCCTCCCAACGATTTCTGATTGTGATGCACATCCCTGGGAGGCCCAACGTCATAGCGGACAGGCTCAGCAGAGCTATTCTCATGCCTCACGAGTGGTCTCTGAATCAGGTAGTTGCGAATCTGATCTTCCGCAAATGGGGACAGCCTTGCTGCGATCTTTTTGCCACCCCCTTCAACAGCAAATGCAGCAACTACTTCTCCCTTCTTCCGCTTCCATGTCACACATCCAAAGATGCTCTAGTCCACGATTGGCCTCGAGGACTTCATTATGCCTTCCCTCCATTTCCCCTGATACCGAAACTCATACAGAAAGCAATATCGTCGGTTAGCAAAATGATCCTCATTGCCCCCTACTGGCCTCGACAGATATACTTTCCATTCCTGCACCATTACCTTCTCGATCAGCCCTGGACTCTGGATCCGATTCCAGACCTACTGATTCATCAATCAGGCAGGCTGCATCAATCCCTCCAAACACTCCAGCTCACAGCTTGGTTGCTCCACTTCCAACCTTAGCCAGGCTTCCCAGCTTTTCTCAGGCCGTGCGCGAGATTGTCTCCTCTCACAAGTCCACAACTAGAAAGACTTATGCTAGCAAATGGAAACGTTTTTCTTGTTGGGCAGAGGCTAGGAATGTAGATCCTTTTTCAGCCCCAGTCCACGAACTTTTGGAGCTCCTAGCACAACATTTTCATTCTGGGTCCGCTTCTGCTACAATCAGGGTTCGATTGGCGGCCATTTCTAACTTTCATGTTTCATTATGTCTCATAAGCACTGTAAAGCCTTTTTAAGAGGGACTACTCTCCTTAGACCTCCAGTGAAAGATCCCCCTCCTTCTTGGGACCTTAATTTGGTACTAACCTCCTTAATTATGCCCTCCTTTGAACCTGCAGCATCCTGCTCCATTAAGTTTCTATCTTGGAAAATACTTTTTCTGGTAGCTATTACTTCAGCCAGACATGTCTCTGAACTTCAGGCACTGTGTGTTTGTCCTCCATACTTGTTTTTTCATAAGGACAGGGTTTCTCTGATGACTAATCCCTCGTTCCTTCCGAATGTCTGCTCAGAAAACTATTTAAACCAATCTATAGACCTTCCTGTGTTTTTCCCTAACCACACCAACAAGGCAGAATACAAATTACACCAATTGGACGTTCATAGACAATTGCATTTTTACTTGCATAGGACTAAGGATATAAGGAAGTTGGACCAGCTATTCCTTTCCTACGCTCTAGGCAAACAAGGTTTCCCAGTTTCCAAAATGGCCTTATCCAGGTGGTTGTCTCACATTATTACTTTCATTTATCAATTGAGAAACAAAGAGTTGCCTATCAAACCAAAAGGTCATTCTACTAGGGCTTTGGCCACCTCTGTAGCCTTCCAGTCTAGGTTGCCCATGGATTCTATCTGTGAAGCTGCTACGTGGGCAAATCCTCATACCTTTATTTCTCATTATAAGCTAGATATGGTCTCCAGGAGCAGAGCTGACTTGTTCCACTGTTCTGAAGAGTCTGCCCAGGATTGTAGGTGCTAGGGACGCTGTCCCAACCAGCAAGAATGAAGGCGAGATAGACAACTTAACATAAAGAAGTTATGTACCTACCATAACGTTCCATGTTGGTTGTCTTCATCTCGCCTTCTTTCTTGCGTCCCACCCTCCGTCCCCCTGTCCTATTGGATCGAGAGGAGTTTTGGTTTCACTGGCCGAGTGTTCTCTGATTTGTTTTCTCTACTGATTTAGAGAGTATGACAGGTATGCTCAACCTGTTTGTTTGGACAGGTTGATTCTCTGGCTATGTCTGGGGTTAGCTATTACAAATGAGATCTGGGTAGCTAGCGCTAGGCATCATGGGATAAGGGGTAGCTTCGAGCCAGTGAACAGCTCTCGAGCTATAGAAGATGGCCGAGTCGGAGCTGAGGATTGGCTCCGATCCCAACCAGCAAGAAAGAAGACGAGATGAAGACAACTAACATGGAACGTTATGGTAGTTACATAACTTCTTTTTTCTTCACTTCATTTCTTAGCTATTGTGTCTTCTAATTGAAATCTGGATGTACTCAGTCTGTTTGCATAGGCTTTTGCCATTTGCTTCAGTTTTCTGCTGCATCCCAAACACAATGCCTTAAGAATATGCCTTTTGCCTATTGAGTGCTTGTATGTGCTTTGGCTCTCAATGACCCAGAAATGGATTAAAAAAAACAAGAGTGTAAAGGATTAGACCAGACAAAATCACTTTAACCAGCAGATCTAGGAGACTCTCAATCTGAGGCCCTCCCTCTAGGAGGAACAAAGACTCCTTGTTTAAGTTTCAAAATGGTTATTCCATTAAGTAGGTAGGTGGATGGGTGTACTTGTTCTAATACATTACATTGACCTGGTCAGGTATTTAAAGGTAGTTGCAGACAATGATGGGATGAGCTAATTGGATGAATGTCTTGGAGATGGAAAAACAAGCAGGTTAGTCACTTATTTAAGTATTCCTGAATGACCCATGAGGGTTTATCAGCTCAGCAGTCTGTGGAACCTCATTCTTAGTTAAAAGTTTTATTTCTATTTTTAACCTTTTTAGCAAGCATACAAAAAAGGAGAAAACAAGCATGGCTATATACCACAAACAGCCGTTATAGAACTATATTTAAGAAAATACTTTTGCCTGAGCTTTATCAGTTCCATGTAACAGAGTGGTTTACAGTCTGATTGTTGAAATGCCTGCTTTTACAAGGCTATTGACAGACTTTATTTAGTTGTTTGTATCACATGTAACATGAGAGGCTATGCCTGCCTTTGTGGGTTTCAAATTCCTTGAAGCACATTATGAAAACTTTATTATGGAATGTTTTCCCAGTCTGACTTGTTTCTTTTTAATGCTTGTATCACATATAGTAAGAGAGGTTCTGCTTGCTTTTACTGGGTTCATATTTCCTGAAGTACTTTATCTTCTCTTCTTTGGCTAAAAGGAGTACAGTGCCTGCTGATATCCATGATTTATGTGACCAGTCCCTGTTATTCTTCATAATGAAGACAGACCTCTTTATATGCAGTGGAGGTGATCACTTAGAGCCACACTATGTGACTTACATTTTTGAAAAATGCAAGTGTCCAGAAAAACAGCTTACAGTGGAAATAAGTCAGTGCATGTTTTTTACAGAGCTCATGGATATGCCCAAGTAAGTATAAAATGTAAGTACAGTTTGGGACCTCAGAACTTTTACTATAGGCTTTTTCTGCCCATGGAGAAAAAACATTGAGTGAACTGCACAATAGACAAAACTGTTACAAAAGGTTTATCCTTTATCTTTTCAAGTTTAAGTTCTATGATTTGTAAAAAGAGAAATTGTTTGGTGGAGACATCAAATATCTCTGAATCCAGGTCTCCCATTCCCCCTTCCTACTACAAAGCAGTCAGTCACAACAGACACTTCAGACTTTTCTAAAGGACCAGTATCAAAGTGGATAAAAGAGCAAGTTCTCTATGCACTTTGGTTTGTTTTTCTTATCCTAAACATAAAATAGATGCTAGCTCTTATACAGACACCCAATTCGCTGAATCTTATGTTGTCCCCAGGACTTTTTCAGGTAGTTACAGACATTACCACAGTGATTTGGTACATGTATAGCATTACAGCACTATTGCACTCTGCCAGCATCCTACATTGTGTTACACTAGAATTGTGGAGCAGACAAGCTGAGCAAGAAAAAGTCGGACCCTCACAGATGGAACCTAGATCAGGGTGTTTTCCAGGATTTGTTCCATCTGTGGAGAATTTATTAGGCAGAGCTTTTTGCTTCCTGTCTAAACAATCAACTGGCAAAATTCTGTTCCAGAACTGTGGAAAAAGGCTTGAAAGACAGATGCCTTTTATTTTCCTTGGATAAGAATATTCCTGTATGCTTTTCCTCCATTTCCAGTGATATCCAGGGTTTGTTTGAAGATTCAGAAGGAATCCCTCAACATCATTGTAGTGAGCACCTTCTGGCACAGGTAACAGTGATTCTCTCGTCTTTTGGAAATGACCAGTGGCAATTACCACAAGCTTCCTCAGAGACTAGATTTACTCATACAAGAACAGGGTGTTTGATATATCTCAAACCAAACAACTACAACTGACTGCCTGAATGATAGGGTCTTAATACCTTTTAGGCCCCTATTTACTAAGGGGGTGCAACAGGTGCTGATGGAGGCAAGAAAACTTGCTACTAGAAAATCATCTAGCTGGTGCCAAAAACACCCATTCAGGGCTAGTATTTCTCTGGTTTTTCAGTATTTGTGTGAGTTACTATTTTATGGCCCTAATTATTCCTCTGTCAAGGTTCATTTTCAGCCATTTCAGCATGTTTGTCCATGAATCCCCCTCTTTTAATGCATTCTCATGTGAAAATGTTTTTGAAAGGGGTGCTACATACGAAGCTTCCAAGAATACCGGTGGCTACTACTTGAGAATCTTAATTTTGAGCTAGAGAAGCTACCACTTGCTCCATTTAAACTGGCTCATCATGCTGACTTGAGGTTCTTAACATGGGCAACAGTTTTTACTGATTTCACTGACCTGTGCAAAAAACGGTATTTGAATTGGAAACTTTTGTGGAGGGTCATCCTTATTTCATTTTCCAGAGAGACAGATTTCTTTGAGAACTAATTATTTTATGCCGAAAGTGGTATCTGAGTTTACTTTTAAGCCAAACTGTCCATCTCCTTGTCTTCTTTCCTGTATCCAAGAATGAGTGAAAAAGGATACATCATCTCGTGAATGTCCACAGACAATTCTGGTACTATCTTGACAGAACAAAATCTTTCAGAACTTCTAATCAGTTATTATTTTTGTGAAGGTAAGAAGAAAGGACAACCTGTGTAAAAGGAGATTATTTTCAAATGGTTGTCTCAGACTATTACTTTTTGTTATTTGCACCACAACAAAACTATTTCAGGCAGGTTCAAGGCACACTCTACCAGGACGCTGGATTCATCTATGGCTTTTTGGAAAGAGTTGATCGACAGAAGTATTCTAACAGCAGCAACTTGGTCCTCTATAAAATATTTTTACAAAGCACTACAAACTACATTCCTTTTCCAGGTCTAGGACAGGCTTTGCTAAGACCATTCTTCAGGGGCTCCTGGACCCTTCTCCTTCCACCTCCTATTTATTCTAAACTAAGTTAATCTACTCATATAGCTTAGGCTACAACAGCAGTGTTCAATATAAACAACACAGAATATTTGTGTAATAACGTTACCCTAACAGTAGATGTTCAAATGATCTCCGATGCAATAGCCACTCTTTCCATCTTGTTTTTTGGTGTGTTTTGTATGCCAGGTGTAGACATGTATTTTTGCTTTTCCTAGCAATGTTGTCTCGGGGCCTAGCTTAGCACCCAAACCATTATTTTAGTCAGCTCAGCTTGAGCTGACTAATGGTTTGGGCACATGGAATGTGTCCTAAAGCTTTGTAAGCTGGCTGGCTGTAGTAGCCTCTCCAGGATACATCCCTAATCACTTAGACTTCTGCAGTAGTGATCATTCAAATATTTACTATTGTGATTAAGTTTACTTATGCAACTGTACTTTCTCAGCCCTGCCACAAAAAGCCCACAGTAGTCTGCCACATCTGAAGCAGCACTGAATGAGTAGAAACCACTTAAGTGCAGAATAATTTAAATATACATTAAGGCGCAAATGTCATTTTGTCAGGAGGCTGTGGGTCTGACTTTGCAAGGATCTTTTGAGAACTTCCCCAAAAACCTACACTTAGTGGAGTTGTGTGCTGCTAGCTGACAGCTTATAGAAAATGTTTTAAGATTCCCTCTAGATGGGCACTCTGTTTTGGCTATTATAAGGTTGAAAGGGGGGGGGATAGGAAGTTAGAAATAGGCAACAGAGAAGACAAGACCCAAAAGGAACATGTTAAGAGGATTGTGCCAGAAGAGGTAGGAGGGGAAGTGGAGGTTTTGTACTTGTTGGGAAAGAAACCCCTTTTTCCATTCTTTTAAATAGGGAAGTTGGGAAAGGAGTAGGTATTGAGAATGTAGGCGAAAAAGTTATGGAAGAGTTAAGGAGGATATAAGTATAAAAGACTGACAACACAAATGGGAACACTGTAGTGGGCTGACATGGGAGGGGGACAAGACATTCAGATGACAGGCAGACACAAAGGGAGGATGAGTAAATCTGTGAGGCAGCCTCCACTCCCATCTGGAAATCCTCAGTTGCCTCCTCACCCCCACCCTGATGGACCTGGAGGTGGATCCTAGTGGTTTGAGGCTGGAAGCCCTCAGTGTCTCGCTGGACAGAGCCAACCAATCAGCAATTTTTGTACCCACTGAAGGAGATGTTGAAATGGTTGCAGTTGCCTCTCCATGGTCTTCTTGATTGCAGCCTCAACCAGTTCTTGAAGCTCATGGTCCTGGCTTACCAAACTGCTGTACTCTAGGAGACCTACAGAAGAGCCACTGCACCCACCCTGTGAAGATTTCTCTAGGTGGGCAGGGAGAGGTGAAGAATTTTCCTGCAGCTGGGAGGATTGTGATTGAGTTGTCCCAGGCACTACTAGACCTGCAGAAAAACAACATAAAATGGAGAGAAGAAAAAAAAGCGCACGAGAGAGAGAGAAAAATGTAGGCAAGAAATGGACTCATAAGTATTAGGAAGCAATTGTATTAGTAACAAAAATTAAACATTTCATGATTGAATAAAAAAAGTACTATTAAACAATGTTACAAAATTTGCAGTTACTAATGAGTAACTAAATTCTAACAAGTAATAACTGTTACTACTGTTTCTTGTGTAACATGAATGAATAAGTGCTTTAACTTGTGACATGACCTATCATAACCAACCTGCAATTAAATATTGCAGCAGTAAGTACTGAGAGGTACTGTTTTACTGGCCAGTAATGTCACTACCAAAGTAGTCACTGCTGATGTCCTGCATTTCCTTCCACTTCATTGGTTCAGTAAATTACATTTATAGTAACATCCCTGATTTTATGTGTTGACTAATTACTGATTGTTTGACTATGATAATCTGGCAAAGTGAAATGTGGTACTGATTTAATCAGTGGTGTTATACTGCCAGTGTTACATACTTCTATGTTGTTTTATTTATTTTTTCAGTAGTTGTATACAGCTAGGCCATTCTCTGCAGTTCTGCTCATGATTATAGTTGCTCTCCTCGGGAGCATTTGAGATATGAGAAAAAAAGTTGTTTAGTCATCTCATATGTATGTGGATTCTGGATAAAAGTATTGCAATACTTCTAAGTTGTGCTATCTTTACTAATGAAGCTTAATTTATGTCGAAACCTCCCAGCCATTTCATGTTTCATTTTCTAAAGCAGTCCAGTGTCTTATTCTGAGAATATGCAGCATGTCACTGTGTAAATGTATGACTGGGTCTTGCGGCAGTAGCTATTGCAAAACAATGGCTTTAAAGTTGAAAATGTATCCATTGTGGAAAAAACTTTCATTGTATGGCTTCCTGAGTTGATACATTTAGAGGCACCATTGTATCTGTGGAAAGGGGGAATAAGTCGATTTATTGCTATATCTGCTTTTAAATAGGGTTGACACCTGTCCGTTTTTTTTTCCGGACTATCCGGAAATCAAACTGATTGTCCAGTAGTCTGGAAAACAGTGCACAGACTCTGGTATTCTGTTTCAAAACAGAAACAGATTGTTGGAGTTTGTTAAATCAGATTTACAATGGTTTTTTACAGAATTCATAGTAAATCGTCAGGAAGCAGGCATCAGGAATGGAAAAAGAGGGCGTTCCCCATTAGCTGATGTTATAAAGATGTCCCAAAATGGGTGGAACGTGGATGGTAGAGGGGTGGAAATGAGCGAGGTTATGGGTGATGCGAGGGCTGTGGCCTTTCTCCGGTTTTAGCCACAAAGAAAGGTGGCAACTCTACTTTTGAAAGGTATGCTACAATGGCAAACTCAGCAAACAACAGTTTCAGGGAAGCCACATTTCTGCAGGTGTTTCTAACCCTACAAACAATTTCAAAGTATCCAGTCTAAGGTGCAAGGAATTGCCGTTAATGTTAGACTCTGCATATGTGTCTCTGTAATTACCATTAGTACTGTGTTATTGCAGTGATATTTTCATTATTTATATATGCTGTTATGCATGGCCTAAAGCATTGCAGTTTGCATGAATGCAAATCTAATGAATTTTATGCAGTTCAAAAAAATTTCTTCAAGACCCCTTACCCCACCCCACCCCTAAGCTGGATCCCTTGGTGTATGTCACCATTGCTGAAATAAGGAACATATTTGGAAATCCCCAAA
Organism: Protopterus annectens; assembly: GCF_019279795.1. NCBI lineage: Eukaryota > Metazoa > Chordata > Ceratodontiformes > Protopteridae > Protopterus > Protopterus annectens. The sequence continues at coordinate 152,967,538 of NC_056742.1, forward strand.
AAATTACCCGTACCACTTTACATAATTTTGCAGCATAATGCTATTGCATTTTAAAGTACAGGTTAGTAATTAACTAAATGCAATGAACACATAAATACAGCATAATTCATTGCGATTAAACTGTCACACTATACTATAGTGTACAACAAATTAATGTTTCTTAAGAAAGTACTTCAGATATGATTTTAAGTTGGCAGCAATACCCAGCCATGACATATTGCATTTATAGTATCTTGCCTAATGCTTGAAAACTCAGTTCTGCAGTCCACATGGATGATGCTCATCATTATGATCACTGCTGCAGTAGCCGTAGTTTCTATGGGTGGTATCTTGCGCAAGATACAACAGACAGCTTCCAAAGCTTCAAGGGCACCTTCTCTGCACCCAAACTATTATTTAGCTTACTCTGAGATGAAGACAAAGGCTGGTTTGGTCACAAAGTCCTTCAGAGCTTTCCTCCCTTTGAAGAGTGCTCTCTTGCAGGCTTTTGAGGAACAATGATTGGGTAATGCTTTGCATTGCTGTGAAGATAAGTTCCCTTCTTGGAAAAAAAATGTAGACATTTTTTATGACAGAAATCGAACTTGCTCTATAAAAAAATTAGCCTTTAAGCTAGAAAAAAAGGTGTTTTATTGACTGTCATGTAACTTAATTACTTTTAAACAGGAACATTACTTTTTACTTTTGAGGGAAAAAACTTTAAAGCTATTTTATTCTGAGTTAAAAGTTGTGTTATTTTGTTTGAGTGCTAGGATAAGAATTTAACTGCTTCTTATTGTGTTTTTGGTGGAAAAGTGACTTTTTTTTGTACTTATCTGTTTACCAACTACTGTTGCCTGGTTTCCCTGAGAATCTGGTATCCATTTCAACATTACAGTGGAACAACCTACTGGTTCATCATTTTAATAAATAAACAACCTTTGCCAGCACAGCAGGATGCTAAAGTACCCCAGACACAGTGGAGATTTTTGGTTCCTCAGACCATTCACCTTTATCCTCGACTCCCTCTAGTGTAGTCCCTACAGCCTCCATGGACCAGGAGTTTGATATGTCCCCTGTGGCTGTTAGACTGCCTTTGGTGGGTAAGGGAGACTGTTGTCAGTCTTGGTGGAAGGAGTGGGAAACTCCTGTCTGCCTAACTAAAAATAGATTACCTGTTCCTAGGGAGGTTTTGCCTGGCAAAAATGTGTTTCTTTAGAAATTCCAGTCAAAAAGAAGCAAAAACGCAGACATGTCTTCCCCTGTTTCGTTTACATTGGACAGGAATTGTTTTTTTGGGCTTAGCTCAGGATTTATTTCAGTCTATTGACCCATCCAGTTCAGCAATTTCTAGTTAAACAACAAAGGATTCTTTATTTTTGTAGTGATCCAAGAATTTGAACCACAAATTGATGGTGAATGGGGCAAATTTACATTATCTCCTCAGGTTTGTAATTCATATTCTGTGGAGTGAGACTTTGGCTAGTCAGTTTGAAGAATTTTCTTTTTCTGAAACTATTTACAGAATGAAATGTTTGATCTGATGTTGTTAATCTTCATTCATTCTGGATGAGGTTGGACAGAGATGGAAGGGGATGTGATAGCCTCTGGATATTATCTGTTGTACCCAAGAATCGGTGGTTATGTTTCGCCAGGCAGTAGTTGTTCAAGGCAAAATGATCCCTGACCGCTTCCAGATGTGAGCAGTTGGGCAATGCTTCAGGAGCACTGGTAGGTTCATAGTTGCTCAAAGAAATATGGATTCTAGGATCGCTGTCTGAGAAGCTACGTTGTCACAGACTTCATCAGAAATAGCTCCTGTCAAGGTTTTAGAGAGTTGGTTGATAAGATCCCTCTAGAGCCTTGTAAAGTGTGCCAAGTAGTTCAAGGACCTTACGGTGAAGGTCGATGAAGCAAACACACGCTTCCCGAGTCTGTCTATTGCCCAGGACTCCTTGTTGGGCAGATGGACAGTCTGGCTCTCTTCTGCCAAGTCTTTCTTGGTTGCAGCCGCCACAACCATGGCATCTACTGGAAGACCAATGGGGATGTTCATCTGGGGAGATAAAATCTTGTCAGGCCTCTGCGGTATAGCTTCCAGGGTGTCAGGAGCTTTCCATGCATGCTGGACAATGAGCTGGACAAGCTCATTGACTGGCTGGGTAACCCAGGAGGTAGGGGGAGCCGAGCACAAAAGGCCTGCAGGAATACAGATTCCTCTGAGGAAGGATTGGAGGACTTCCATTCACCCCTCTGTCTTAGGATCTCGAGGATGTCACCAAAGGACACCTCATCAGAGGGTGACTGTGGGGACCCTTCCCCATCATCAAAGTCCGTATCTTCAGTCAAAGACTCCTCAGTGGAATCTCTGTGTTTCCTCTAGCATGAAACCTTGCAAGGTACTTTCTCAGTGGGAAGCTCTGGGGAAGATTGCAAAGGGGGGGGTCTCCTGAGGGGGAGAAACCTGAGGCCCTTGTGCTCGGTGTCCGGTGGTTGTGGCTTGCTACAGTTGTGGCACAGATGGGTGAGAGGAGTCCGACATGGGGGGTTTGCCAGCCAGAGGCAAGTGCCCTCTCCATGGTCTGGAATGCCGGACCACCCAAAGAGGGATGGGAGCCCAGAACCGAGCATGACGACCTCGGAACCGTGGTCACATCCCGCTCCGATGATATAACCCCCAGACAAGGAGTCTCAAGAGGCCTATGGAGCGTGAGGGAGGGAGGATTCCTGGAGGGTGCCATAGAAAAAAATTGGCATGGAACCAAAAATGCCCTCCCCCACGGCACAGCCACTAGCCTGAGAAGAGCCCGATACCTAGTGCACCGAGGGCCACAAGGATGACTCTAGCTCCAAAGTGAGGTCCACTACTGGGGTCAGAGGGAGGGAAGCTGCTGTTGGAGGAAGGGGCTTTGATGCTTGCATGGAAGTTGAAGGAGGAGTGTACGTTGGAGTCTGTGGAGAAATACAGGAGTCTGTGGAGAAATACATTCACCTGAAAGAGGGAACGTAGCTTTAGATGGTTGAGAGAGACCCCTGGCCACAAGCAACTGGTCGATAAGCCGCAACACATCTTGTTCAGAGAGGCTCCTGGTCGACTTCATAGAGAAACATGAAGGTGATTCTGGCCTTTCTAGAAAAGGGTTATATTGACTACCAACAAACGCAACCAAAGAAGGAGAGTACTTGGTCCTTGCTAGTTCAAGTGGTACAGAGCCCGGAACAGAGGGTGTCTGCACCGAGGAGAATGATATCTAGGTAGTCTGCGCCGATGAAGGCAGCACAACAGAAGTCGAAGGTGTCTGCACCATAAATGGCAGTGTGGCAAGTGTCTGCACTGATGAGTATGGTGCTGTCAAGGAAGGTGTCTGCACCGGTGGTAATGATGGTGCCGAAGAGAACTGCACCGAAGAACATGTTGGTGCCAAAGGTGTTTGCACCATAGAGGACAGTATCTCAAACTCTGGGCAGAAGGAGACTGTACCTGCAGAGATAGTGCTGATAAAGGCTGCGACGAAACTGTTGGAGCTGTAAGTGTCTGCACTTAAATCTGTAAATTTTTACATTTTCATGAGTCGACTCCCTGCGATCTCCAGAGGGAGATGAAGTGAGCAACCTCGAGGAGGAGGAAGAAGAAGAACGCCTCTTGCGGGGTTTAGCAGGAGGGGTTGAGCTCTTCGACCCAGAGATAGCCTCACAGAAAGGAGTTTTAAGAAGGCCTTTCAGGATTAACTTGTTCTTTCTTTCACTGAGAGTCCTGGTCGAAAAATTTCTACAAATCCCACACGGGGGATCCACTGAAAGGTGGGAGACATTCATGCAATAGACACATAAATCATGGCCATCAGAAAGCGGTGACTTACGGACACATTCCTTACACTGTTTGAAACCAACACTACTGTTCTTGTCCGACATAATGATGTGGAGAAGAACGACAGTACAAAAGAGTTAAGGAAGGTATCCAGAAGGGTAAGAAGAGAGGAAGGAAGGATCACCAATTATGGTAATAAAGGATTATCTCAAAGGTAAGAAAGGGTAATAAAGGAGAAGAAAACTATAGGGAGAGAGTCTTAAAGATATGATAGGATAGGAGTATAGAAATAGTAACTGAATGAAAACTTTTAAAGCACTAACAATATAGAAACTTTCAAAAAATTATTCACTTAACTGAGAGAGTGTGGCTTGACACGGCTGTACAGCAACGCGGCAAACAAGATCTGAGGTAATGGGGAGCAGAGCATTCTGGGTAGGATCTTGGCTCGAGAGTTTCTGGCTGACACGAGCTTGGTATAAGGCCGGCTTGGTTCCGAGGATGGAACCAAAAACCATCAGTAATGAATGAATGTTATGGTAAGACATAACTTCTTTTTTCATTGAGAACATAATGGCATTCCACTGTCCCTGAAAAAGTATTATGATTTATTGCAACTGGATTTTCCTAAACTGACTCCCAATTCCTCCTTTTCTTTCAGCAGTGGAGGTTGTTTTTATCATAGACTGAAACTTGCCTGACAGTCAGCCTGCTACCCCCAGGAAAGCAGACATATTGTGTAAAGTTCTTTAGTTTTATAAGTTTTTATATAATAATCCTATAGATCAGAACCAGTAGCTATTTTTTGGTGAACTCAGCTGCTGCTAAACATCTGCCTAATACCCATCCCTCATCTTCTGACAAGGATGGGAAAGCTTTTGTTAGATTTGAGAAAAAAGTGTATTCTTCTGCAGCACTTATTTTTTATAATTCTCAGTTGTCAAGCTGGTATATTAAAGTGTATGCTTGCCTCCTGTTGAGAGCACAAACACTATATTTACCTCTTTTTCTTCTGCTGAGGGAAAATCTTTGTGTAACCTTATTGCTTCTTTGTCTCAAGTAGCTACCCACTGTTTGAAATGTGCTTATGATTGAGATTGATATCACTTCCAGTGCTGCTGCCACTGGAACTGTCATGAGGAGGATTGCTTGGTTCTGTACTATGAACCTTCCAGAGGATGGCAAAGTTGAAATTTTGAATGAATTTTCCTTAGACAGTTTTTGAACCATCTGCTGCAGAGGTCCTTAAAAGGTCTGATGAGAAAGGAAGGCTGATTCAAGGAATTTATCAGATATTTTGCCTTCTCCAAGTTTAGCAAAGGATGTAATGCAAAATAAACAAACACAACAGCTACTGGTAAGTAAACATTTCAAAGGCAATGGCTTTGAGGTTCCAAAAAGAAAGGAGGAATCCCCAGAACAAAGGACAATGTAGTAAGTCTGAATGACTATCTACAAGACCCCCCACACACACACACACACACACTTCCTAAGATGGCAAGTCATTAATCCTTCCAGAGGGTGTGAACTTCCATCTCTTTCTGTTTCTGTCTCTTTTGCAACAAACATTTTTAGAGAGATGAGTTCTGAGAGTAATCAGGGTTATATGGGAATTTCACCCCCCCCCCCCTTTGGAGGGATTCCCTCCATCTGCCATTCCAAACTTGTCTTTTCCCTCCTGTTGCCCTGCATTTCCTGTCTCAAGGGGTGATAAAGGTTGTCCCTCCTCCTCAGTTATGAGAAGGGTTTTATTCAAGAATGTTTCTGGTGCTAAAGAAAGAAGATTCATGGAGACCATTTCAGGATCTTCCCTTTCTAAACCTGTTTGTGATAGTGGTCAAGTTCAAAATATTATCCCTTCACAACTTGTTACCCCTCATTCCCCATTTGAGTTTTTTGGTAACCCTAAATTTAAAAGTTGTATAACCTCAAATTCCTTTTGATCCTTATTTCAGATGCTACTTAAGATTTTCTATGTCTGACGCATGTTATCAGTTCTCTGCAGTACTCTTTGGTCTAGCTCCTGCTCCAAGGGCATTCACAAAGTATCTAGCTCCTGTGATAGTCTACTGTAGACTGCAAGGTATTTCCATTTTCCTTAGTTAGACAACTTACTTATCTTTGAAAAGTGTCAGGAGTCTCTCATTTGGGTGAGGGATCTCCTACACGGACAGGGATTCCAGGAGAACATACAAGTCTTCTTTGACTCCTTACCACAGGATTGTTTACTTGCTTTATCTTCTCTATACCTCAGTTCAAAGAGTTTTTCTTCTACAATAAAAAGTACATCTGTACCTAGATATATTCCTGAGTTTTTCCACTCAGACTGCTGTCTCAGCCAGATGCTTTCTCAGGATTCTGGGTCTTGTGGCTTTTATGATTCTCATGATTTCTCTAGCAAGACTCCACATGAGAAAAACTTAATGGTACCTAAAATCTCTGTGGTCCTAACATCAGCATCCCCTGACATTCCAGATTGTAGTTTTGGAGTTTGTGAAAATAGTTGTGTTTGCATGGGGGAGACCAAAATTATCAGAATCCAAGGTCTGCAGTTTTTCCCTGCAGCTCCAGCACAGTCCAAAACAACAGATGCATCAGCTTTTGCTTGGGGCATAGTGTCTGTGTGGATGCCTTTGAAACAGAAAGGATGGACCAAAACACATTAACATAAAAAAGATGTTTGCAGTTAAAAATGCTGTTGAGTATCTTGATTACCTATGGTCCCCAGATCCTCTGCAAGTGTTTACAGACAACATCAGAGTGATTTGGTACATAAACAGAGGGGAACCAGATCTTACCCTCTGTGTAGACTAGCCATCACTGAGGTTTGCAGTCAGATAATATCAGATGTTAAAATTTTATACTTATTGTTCAGAAAGTGCATTTTAGTGGTGACTCCCTTTTGCCCTGCCAGTAGTGGTGCTTCCTTCTTTCCAATTTGGCCACTGGCATTTATCACAAGCACCTCATAGATTGGGTTTACTCACACAAGACAGGGGTTGTTTGATATACCCCCCCAAAAAAAATCTTCAGCTAAATGCCTGGATGATAGAACTTTGAGAAGGAACTGAAAAAATGCTACTACGAAATTATATATTTGCAAGTGGAAAAGACTTTCTAGTTGATGCTAGTACAGGAACCAGGACCCTCTTCAGGCTTGTTGGCTTCTGGTTCTTGATTATTTGTGTGAGGTACTGTCCTGTGGCCTGTCTTACAACTCTATCAAACTGCATTTGTTGTCCATTTCTGCTTGGCTGCTATTTGATCCCCCCTTTCTAACCACACTCAAGTTATATGTTTTTGAAAGGGGTTTTGCTTATCCATCCACATAAGAAATATGTGGCTCTGTCTTGAGATCTAAACTCTGTGCTTAAAAAGCTTACTCTTTCTGCATTTGAACTATCTCATTTTGGCTGAATTGAGGCTCTTGGCATGGAAGACTGTTTTAATAATTGCTCTGGTATCTGTTAGAAGATTATATGAGTTGCAAACACTGATGGTGAGTCAACCCTACCTCATTTTTCACAAGGGCAGGGTTTTTTTAAGAACTAGCCATTCTTTTTTGCCTAAAGTGGTGTCAGAGTTTACTTTACATTAGACTGTTCATCTCCCTGTCTTCATTCCTGAACCAAGAATAAGGAAGAACAGCTTCTTCACACTCTACTTGCCCAGAGGCAGCTCATATGCTGCCCAGACAAGACTTGAACCTTCAGGAAAGCTGATCAGCTGTCTCTCAAGAAGGTAAGAAGGGACAACTGGTATTAAAGCAGACTGAGTCCAGGCGGTTGTCTTATTCTATTGCCGTTTGTTATACTTACCATAACAAGTCACTTCCAGGAAGGGTTAGAGCCCACTCCACAAAGGCTTTGGCTTCTTTGGTGACTTTCTGGAAATGTGTGGACTCATAGATGCTTTCTAGAGGCAGCAACTTGATTTTCTTTATTTACTTTTACAAAGAACTACAAACTGGATTTTTTTCAAGGTCCAAAACAGGCTTTACTAGAGCAATTCTCCAGGGACTCCTGCAGTCTTAGTTTATAGTTTAATCTACCCATATAGCTTAGGTACAGCAGCAGTGATCTTTATGTTGAACATAGTACAGTTGTGTAAGTAAACTTCCCATAACAGTAGATGTTGTAATAGATCACTGTTACAGTAGCCTTCCCTCCCTCCAGCCAAGGGCGCCCGCAGGCAGGTGCAAGGGGGTGCACTTGCACCCCCCTGGAATCGGCTGAATAATGTTATAATTTAAAAAAAAAGTTTTTTTTTTTTTTTTTTTAGGACATCCTTTCTTTAAGAAGAAAGAAGTCCGTGCTGACATCATGCGTTCTTCTTTAAGAAGTCCGGTCGCGGGCGTGCTAACATCATCGCGCGCATATTTTCAAGTTTGCGAGCGGGAACTCTCACGGACGGACGGTTTTGGGTTCACAAGCGGGAGGAAACGAGCGGGAACTGAAACTGAAATGGACGGAAGATGGGACCGGTTCACAGTGGGAGGAAACGAGCGGAAGATGGGACACACTTTCAGAGTGAGTAGTGTGTGCGTGTGTGTGTGTGCGCGCGTGTGTGTGTGTGTGTGTGTGTGTGTGTGTGTGTGTGTGTGTGTGTGTGTGTGAGATATGGTTACAGAATATGTATTCAACACTGTATCCACCTGTCTTCTCCCATATTTCCTCATCCATAGTTAAAATCACAAATCTGTCATCGCTTTCTGGCATAATGTAGTTGTATTAAAAGTAAGGTGATTCATTTTATAGCAAAAAGAGTTTGTTTAAGTCAAATGTATTAGTGTTTCTGGACTTGATTGGTGGAGGGTGCTATCTGTGAAATGTATTAGTGTTTCTGGACTTGATTGGTAGAGGGTGCTATCTGTGAAAACATGATGTTATCTGCATAATGGGTAATTGTAAAAGGGGTCAGGGGGTAGGCATAATGTCATTAATGTGTAAGTAGAACAGGATATGGCCTAAGACAGATATTCTAGGAAATCTTTGATGTAAATTCCAATATCTTTCTTAAACCTGCAAGGCTGAATTGTTAAGGTTGCTTTCCAGGTAGTTTTTGAACCATTTAGCAGTAACAGAATCTTACTTTACTGAGCTTATTAGGAAGAGAGTCCTTAGCCATGTATATTTTGTCAGTGACATTGTATATAGCAGTAAGGGTTTTGTGACCTCATTTGAAACCATGCTGGGGTCCAGTGGGAGGTGACATTTATTTGCACAATCCAGTTTTTGTTCTTACTTTTCCTACCTTCTTTTTTGCCCTTTTAACACTTTACCATATTTTTCCTCATACATAACTTACTTTCACCAACATTACTACTTGACTTATAATTTACTACACACACTGACACACCTATTAGTATCTCACTTTCAAAACTCTTAGAAGTCAGTCAGGTTGGTTGGTTCTCTCTCATTAGCCAAATACCGATGTACTGAATCCTAGCCATTTGTCAGCTACTGCTTTTTCTCCTTTGAACTGTTTTTTATTGCAGTTATATCTACCATTCATCTGCTGATGTTACTAACATATTTGGTTACTTATGTACATAATCACTTGTAGTTAAGCATTCAGATAACTGTCTTAAATCTTCTTCCTGTGTATTTTTGGAAACATTGTGCATTTGCACATGTAATAATATGATACAGGTTGTGCAATAATGCACCTTTTCTATGGAATAAGTATGAATACATGTAACTTACACAACTATACTATGTTCCAAGTGCTGCAGTAGCCCTTAGGAATATATGAGCACTAAAGCTTATCCATCCTTGCAGAATGATGGATATAGATCTAGGAGCCTCTGGAGAATGGTGCTATCAAAGTTAGACATGAGCCTAGAAAACAAATCCAGTTTGTAATGCTTTGTAGATGTATACACAGAAGACCATGTATACATCTAGAGTCCATACCTTTCCAGTATGCTGTCGAAGAAGACAAGGCTGTAGTGGAATGTAGTTTGATACTTCCTGGAATGGGTTTCCAAGGTGGGAATAACAAAAACAATAGGGTAGAACACCCACCTTAAATTTGTCTGCTTAGACACACAGTGTCCCTTTTTGTCTCTTGATAAAAAATAAATAGATCATTGGCTTTTCTAAAAGGTTTTAGTTCTCGGAAGATAGTACCTGAGCTACCTATGTATTCCCAGAATATGGGGAATGTGCAGAATCTGTTCTCCCTACATTTTTTTTTTTTTTTGTACAGGATAGAAAATTGGAAATTTGAAGACTTGATTCAGAGTAAACTCTGAAACCACTTTGAGCATGAATTAGAGGGGTTGTCCTTAAAGATACCCTAGGGGGTATAGAAAATTGAGAGCTTAAAACTCAGATATTCTTATTGCAGATGTCAGTACAATGAGTACAGTTTTCCAAGTCAAGAACCTTAAATCAGTGTAATGAGCAGGTTCAAAAGTTGATTCATCAATTTCCCCAGCAGATAACTGAGATCCTAAATAGGAGCAACCTGTTTACAAAGAGATCTCAGTTGCAAAACTGCTTTCAAAAACTGCTTAACAACAAAGAAAGAGGAGAATCCATGGCCAGACATATTGAGATGATCACAAGATGAACCTTTACACAGGAATAAGTGAGGCCAGGGGAAAGTAACTCACGCAAAAATTTGAGCACCGGTGGTACAAATTCTGTGATGAGCTCCTAGTGGTAGTACCCTGCCACCAAATGAGACCATTCTTTTAGGGACTTCTGCAAGCTGAACTAGGTTTGACCTGGAAAAGATCTTGGAAAATTTCCCAACAATCCTCCAAGTTAACCCAACTGAGAGAACTACTGCATTCACTTCCAGTTTTTAGTACCCCCTGAAAAGCTGCATAGAAAAGTCTGTACCAGTCTGCCTTAAGTCTAGGGATGAATTCTGGACTAAACCTTTCTGATGGAACTCTCATGTTAAACTGTATAATGAAAGAAGGAAATTAATGCCAGTGAGGAACTTAAGAGCACTATTACAAAAAACGGCAGCAGTGGACAAACTTAAGGGTCTCAAAAAATACCAAGAAAAATGAAAGAATGCTGTCCAACAATGCACTGAATCCATCCACAATATTCACATATTCTGATCCCAAGGATATAGTCTGTGTGTGTGTGTGTGTGTGTGTGTGTGTGTGTGTGTGTGTGTGTGTGTGTGTGTGTGTGTGTGTGTGTGTAATCTGACCAATTTGGTGCTAATTTTACCCACGTTGTAGCTTCCATTATCCCTAAAATGTCATTTCCCCTAAAATCACCTTGTAACAAACAAGTATTAGGCTAAAAATAATACTTTTCCCAAGTCAGACTTTCCTGGTTAACAAATGTTAAAAAAAAATGACACATTTGAATATCATCAGACTTCATATTCTTCAGAAAGTGCATGGTAACAAAAGCTTTTATTCTAGCAATTTTCTAAGTGTACAAGATGGATATTTGAAATGTATCCCTGTCTTTGGGACTGTATCCCCCCCATTATTGGCTTCACCCAGGTTTTGTGCTAAGGTTGAGAGCTATGGTAAGAACTGAATTCACTGAATGTTTGGGGGCTGTATTCACCCAGTTTTGGCTTTGTTCAGGTATTTTGTGCTAAGAGGTTGACAGCTGTGCTATGGTGAGAACTGAATTCACTAAATGGTAGCCATTTAAGTTTCAGTCGTTCTCTTTCACAAAACAGCTGATTTGACATAGAGGTATGTTGCTCTGACTGTTTTGCACAGGGTCCCCTGCGTTCAAGACGTGGCAGTGAAATGTATGGTGGTAATGCAGCATTTTATTCTAGCAACTTTCCAACATTATACAAGCAATGCTTAAAATGTGTCCCTGGTTTTTGGCCTTTTGTCCCCCCCCCCCCCAATAAATTTTGGCTTTTTCCAGATTTCTTGTGCTGCAAAGTTCAGAGATACAGCTGAGTGTCGAGTAAATTTTATAAGGACCAGAGAGCTACAGGAGAGCAAAAGTTTAGTGCTGCTTATGTTTAGTCTGCTTGCATTGTTAATAGCACAACAGATAGTGTACTTGCTTTTGATGCTGAAAGCTGTGGGTTCTACTCCCACAGTAGGTAGATGCATTGCTGATACTGTACTGTGTTGTAAAGGGGGTGGATGCTGCAGTCCTTTTTGGCAAAGATACCTAGTAACCATGAACCTTTTACCAGTTTGCTATCCATTCCCTATTGCGGTATTACTAACTTATCATTTTTTTGTTGCATGCAACAAAGGCAATTTATTCTTCAAGGGCAACAGGCACTTTATTTGTAGATGAAACAATGACATATAAAGTTGTTTGCTAGCAGCAACCTCTTTATTAGTTACAAATTTCTTTAATGTGAATTTTACTACTTCAGAGATTGTGCATATTTTTTACTGACACTGGTGGACTATAGAAGGTTGAGTAGACTTTTTATGATGGAAATGTTCTGAATTGGGCAGTTCTGTCATTGGTGTATGCATTTTGTTTCATTGTTTACTGGAAAAATGTTCAAAACAATAAATTTAAAATGCCCTCTAACAACTGTACTGTATTGTACAAGGAATATAATGTAATACAGTCAGGAAGGTGTATCAAAGAGCATGTGTATGTTATGTTCAAGGGGCCTATGATTTTGAAGACAGCCCAAAGTTAATATTTATCTGCCACTGGCAAAATGTATTTTCTTTGAATGTGGGTTTCAATGCTGTTTCAATGCATGTGAGTTTCAAGGGCAGAGAAGTTTTAATGTTAAGTCTATTTTCATTGTGAGACTGCATTGCTTTGTTTAACAGATATGTATTAGTTTGTGCTGTAAAATAAAACTTTCAAATGAAATCTAAATCATCGCAAAAGTAAAGCAGTATGCACATTACAGTATTTATGGTAAATGGGGCAAAATAACCAAGGAATGGGACATTGGAATGGCTGCAGGGGGGAGGCTCCATTCGACCATGATTTTGTGAGGGGGGGTAGCAAACTCAGACAGCCCCGGTTGAACTATACCTCTCAGTTGTCCATATCTTTGCAGAATGAATAGATATTTGCTTCTTATTTTTGGTTTGTTCCTCATACAGTGAAGTCACTAAATGACAGACATTTGAGTTTCAGACGTCATAACCTTCAGAAAAAATGCATGCTAATGCAAGACCTGTTATTCTATCAACACTTAAGTTTATACACGAGCAATTTTTAGTAGTGTTTGTATGTTCCCCCAATATATTTAGCCTTGTCCAGATTTCCTGCATTAAGAGGTTGAGAGGTATGTGCAAATCGCTTTGTAGAATTAGGAATATCCAAACCTCTCCATTGTCCCCAATTTTGGCTCAAAATGTTGCTCTCCCCTAATAATCCTTCCTCAAAATGGCAGTTTTGGAAGAAAATGTGATTGAAGTCGCCTAGAATAATTGTGTTGGCTTAATGCATAGGGACACCATATTAGTTAGGTAGGAGATATGGACTGATGGGGTACATAGAGGGGACCTATAGTTAGGTATGACACAGTAAGGAGTTTTGTTAATGCAAAGTTGGATGCAGAGGAATTCCACATCATTATCTCACCTAGCAAGTCTGGAGATGAAATGTTCTTTAAGAATATGTAGACACCATCACCTTTTCATCTCTGGTGATAGGCCTGAACTTGTGGCAGGTATTGAAATCCTGCATTAAAGGAGTGCTGTCATCGGTCTTTAACTAGGTCTCTGTGATGATGCATATATAGATGTTTTCCAGGGGAAGCAGTGCTTGTACGGAGTGGACTTTTTAGCTTAGGCTCTGAAAAGGAAATTGGTTATTTTCTAATTCATGTAGCTATAAAATTTAGTATAAAAACTGTAAAAGTTTCTGAATGCAAACACACTATTAAAGCAGCATCATGGTAGGGAGTACTTCAGTACAGAGAGATTCATCTATATACATAGCCATGAGTTCCCTTATACCTTTCTGTCAAAAACAAACACACACCATGGTCACACAGAGTTTACAGTTGTAATTTTGAAAAAATCTATTTATTTATTTCTTGCACTAAAGTTGAGGTGTGTGTGTGTGTGTGTGTGTGAGAGAGAGACAGAGTCAGAGAGAAATTCCCTAGTTAGCTCTAACAGGTGAAATTTAGGTGCAACTGTTTTGTTTAGCAAATGGTGTCATTATTGTGGTATAGAATTTTAAAGCAGTGTTAGCACAGCAGGTAGCATACTTGCGTCTTTATGCAAAGGGCTGTAGGTTCTATTCATACAGCATGTACATTTGTATTTTAAGGGGGTATGGTACTGCAGTTCTTAGTATGTCCTCCTTTGGATGAGACACCTAATAACTATGAACCTGTTTTTCAGCCTGCCACCCATTCCCTATTGCAATATACCAACTTACCATTTATTTTAATGTAGCACATGCAATTTATTCTTCAAGGGCAGCAGGCACTGAATTTGTAAATGAAACACTGAAATACAAAGTTTTTTTTCTAGCAACAACCTCTTCATTGGTTTCAGATCTCTTTAATGTGGAATTATTCAGATGACTTTTACTTCTGCAGAGATTCTGCATACTGATTGATATTGGTGGATTGTATGACAGAAGTTTAAGTGTTCCTTTATGGTTGAAATGTTCTGAATTGGGCAGGCTGTCATTATTGGTTCATATGATTTGTTTCATTGCTTAAAGGAAAGATGCTCAGAACTATAACTTTAAAACACACTCTAACAAGTGGTGCTGTATTATACAAGAGATATAATTCAATTATTATGTAGTATAATTAAGTCAGGAAGGCGAATCAAAGAACTCTTGCATGTTTCTAAAAATGTGTGCAAGGAGCCTATGATTTGGAAACGGACCAAAGGTAAACTTACCCCGCCATTGGCCAGATGCATGTTCGTTGAATGTGGGTTTCAATGCTGTTTCAGTGAATGTGGGTTTCAAAGGTAGAGAAGTTTTAATGCTAAGTCTGTTTTCATTGTAAGACTATTGCTTTATTTAGGTTTAGTAAATGTCTGTCAGTGTTTGTGCTATAAAATTTGAAATAAAAGTTGTAAATGAAATCCAGATATATGTAATCATTGTAGAAGTAAAGCATAAAACAGTATGCACACTGAGAGATTTGAACAGTGTCTATGACAAATGGGGAGAAATAGCCACGTAATAGGACACTGGAATGGCTGTGTGGGCGAGGGGGCTGAGTGGGCAGGGCAACCGAGGGGGTGGGGCTGCATGGGCGGGGCTTGGGTTTGCACCCCCCTGCAAAAAATCCTGCGGGCTCCCTTGCCTCCAGCCCCCTTATTTTGGCTGGTTTCCTTTTGTGTTGTAGAGGTATCAATATATGCACTCTTTTTTGTATAGTTTACTGCTGAATTGTTTCCTAGCATTGTTCTTTCAGAGCTTGTCTCTTTCCTAAAGATGCTTTGACATAATTTGCATTTCAGCTGACTTTATAGGGAGCTCCTGTAAAGCTCCTTACAGTTAGTGTGTGGAATGTGTCTTTAAACTTTGAAAACCTGGACAGTCATGGTGGTAGAACCCATATAGCTTAGGTCATTGCAACAGTGATCTATTATTATGGTAAGTTTGTTTAACATGACTGTACTTTCTGTTAATTTTTAAGTGAATTAGAGTAATATTTAAAACAAATTGTCACTGATATGTGGATCTTTCTCTCCACTGTTTTTGCTTTTGTCCATGATTCTTCAGCAAAGAAATTGATAGGTATGTGCCCAAGTATGGTTTTTGAGTTTTCTGCTTTAATTGCTCTTTCATTTTTAATAGCCAATTCAGAGGGAGGAAGGCAAAGCAAGACTTTCCCCAAGTCCTGGCTCCTGAGACTAGAGAAACTGCTAAAAAAATGAACCAACAGTTGTACATCTTATACTGTTGCATCTGCACACCACACCACCATCTTTTTTGCAAGAGAGACTTGATTCCTGTTTTGTGATCCCGATTAACATAGTTGAACAGTTGGAGTTTATGGTTAAAGAAAGTAAAACTGAAAAGCATTTTCAACCAGGACATAAAATTTGAAGTAAATCCAGAGTGGTTTCTCTCCTGATCTAAATTATTATTTTTTTTATTTCTCAAACCATGTACAGCCTGTTATATAAAAACTAACAAGCTGTTTTTAGCTGTTAGCAATTGTTTTGTATATTACTATATTCAAGAACAAGTTAAATATAGGAAGTTATCAAGCAGTCAATAAATAGAATAATATGTATATATTAGATGCCTTACAATTGTCACTCTCAACTTTCCTGTAGCTGCCTTTCAGAAGCTGTATGCTAGTGTGCAGATAGTTAATAGCTGACTGATTCATAAAATTACAGTGATAAGCTAAACACAGTTAACTCACAACCTCATCCATATATATCATAGGAGGCTACTAGGCTAATGACCCTAGGGCCCTTGCAAGCCTAGACAAGTTTTACCCTTTATTTCCATAATCAGCACCTATCAGCCGGGTCTAAGAGGGACATAGCTGGAACCCCTGGGGTGAATTCATGTACCCATCCAGTTGTCCAGATTGAGTTTGAATATGGCCAATGAGGTGTTGTACTTGGCATGAAGCAGGAGTCTGTTCCAAAGGTGTGGTAACCTCTGGGAGACCAATCTGTCACTTCAGCAGGTTCTATTAATGTCACATCCCAGGTTAAGGCCATTAGAGCGAGTAACCCATGTACCATTTGACTTACGGATATGCAGCATTTCCAATAAAGCAGGGTCAAAGTTTGCCTTGTATGCAAGGCAGAGATCGCCTCTGAGTAGTCTGTAAGAAACAGAATAAAGTAACAGTGATTTCAGACGATCCTCATAGGACAGATGCTAAAGACCTTGAATTTTCCTTGTGAGGAAATTTTGTGGTCTCTCCAATTGATGCAGGTGCTTGGAAAGTTACATACCAAAAGGGGCATGTACTCAATTACTGGCCTGATGAGGGAAGAGTACAGTACAGGGAGGTTATAACTTCTTTTTTCTGAAGGCAATGCCCTTACTTATGAGATGAGGAATATAGAATGCCATTCTTACCACTGTGGAGACATGGTGATCAAAGGTAAGGTTGCTGTTAACATGTGTGCCCAGGGTTCTCACCACTGAGTGCTTACTTAGAGTGTTACTATTGATGTAGTAGTTAGCAGGAACATCACTGTTACCAAAAGGGATTATAATACATTTTTTGCATTGAGTTTAAGGCCATGACTTTGGCACCAATCATTTGTTTGTGTAAGACCCTCTTGTAGGATGTTAACATCTTTAGAGATTCTGTGACTGCTCCCAGTTTGCAGTCATCAGCAAACTTTGGCAGCCACAGACCTTTAGTTTTAGCTTGCACTTCTGAGAAATAGTTTCCAAACAGTAGAGGTCCCAGGACTGATCCCTGTAGAACACCACTGGTTACAGGTCTGCTGTTGGAGGTGGATTCCCCTATTTTTACTATATGGGTTGTATCAGTGAGCCAGTTGGTGACCCATCTAATGATATACGGGTTGATACCTAGCTGGATGAGTTTGTCAATTATGCCTGAGGTGGGGGATAGTGTCAAAAGCCTTGGCTAAGTGTAGGTAGGCTGTATGCACAGATTTCCCCCTCATCAAGAGCCTTGGTAACTATCTCAAATAAGTCCACTATGTTTGACAGGCATGATCTCCCTTTGACAAGTCAAAATTGAGTAAGGTCAAGTGTTTGGAGGTTAATTTGTGCTTACTAGGCACCCCTTACTTTGGTAAAATGTTATTTTAAAGAGCATTTTCTCTGGTTCTTTCCTTTGGAACATTTGGAGTTATATTCTCAAGGACAGCATGCTCTGACTACCATCTAATCCTGCCTTTTTTAACATCAGCAGTGTTTATTAGATAAAAAAAAACTTACAGAACCAAACAACCATGTCAACTATGGAATCACCATATAACTAAAAACATACTAAAACACTAACATGATAAAAGGCAATGATAGGTGTAAATTAGCCTTTACCAGGAGTGTCCCATACAAAAGAAGAAAATATACCAATATTCATTAAAAACTGCTCTATAAGTCTTGCTATGCCTTCACATAGGATACCTGGCATACAGAGCTAGTGGTGTGTGTCCAGTCCACAGAATCCTGTTTCCAATTTTTTAAGTTGAAATTAAGGAATGTGGCTGCTAGATAGTGTAACCATATACATTCTAAATATGTGAACTTATATTTAGAAGGAATAATACTCCATAACAAAAGATCAAGAAAACTGTAGTCTGATATATTAATCTGTAAAGCTCAATTAGCCCTTTCAATAAACATTCCCATTTTTGTAAGTATAACATTATTCTCTCAAACTGTGTGATGGTCAGCATTTAAGGAGCCACATCTTGAACATTTATGTAAATTTGACTGTTCTCTGGATTTCATTCAAAAGTAGTAATGTTTTTACGTATACAAATGTTTTAAAAAGTTAAGCAATAATGTAGATGGTAAGTCTGAGGAGACCCCTTATCTGCAAGGTCTGGGCCCATGTTTTGGTTGTATATACCTTACCAAAAGTGTCCTCTCTATTTATGTTTAATATTAGTGAAGATATTGGAAGTTTTATTCATAATCCCCTAGTAAGTAACTCTTAAGTTAACACACTTGTTATTACAGATTGGAAGATTCTTATTAGAGCAAGAAATATACTTAAAAATAATTACTATACAAAACAGACTCTGTTTATTTAAATAAAATGGAATGTATTTGTAAGATTTGCCACAAATGAACTCTAGCAAGTCTGCCTTTGCCTTGAAGTTCAAAAACTGATCTAAAGGGCTTACTAGTATTGTGACAGGCATCTTGTGTATATACACGCATATATGTGTGTGTGTGTGTGTGTATATATGTATATATATATATATATATATATATATATATATATATATATATATATATATATATATGTATGTATGTGTATACATATAGATAAATAGATGCACTCACGAGTTCCATTCAACGGGTGGAAGTGCAGGGTTTTTTTTGGTTGAACATCCAGTTTATCGAACATATGTTTTGTCATGCGCGTGTTTCATTGAAACAGGTAAGTGGGATGTGTAGTAGGTTGGGTGCACACACACTCACACACACACACACACACAGTCACACACCCAAACAAACACTGCTGGAATAAGAGTATCTCAGGCCTCTAATGTTTTCAAACCATGGGCACCCACTCACCCCCCCCCCCCCACACACACACACTTTTTTTGGGGCCATCCATAAATTCATATGTTCTTTGAGTCACCCTACTGATTAAGACCATAAGAACTGTTGTCATTATAATCCACCAATATCCATACCCCTTAGTTACAGCCACTTAATTTTGCACACTTAAAATGCCCTATTGTGATAAACAGTGGTCACAGTAATGTATTGCAACCTGCTTTACCCAAATGCACCGAATTTCTGCTAAGCCAGACTGACTACTTGACTTGCTCAGGACCATAGGGTCAGCCTTTATGTGTAGACAACCCCCATACCAAGCACTCCTAGCCCAGTTGTTGACCTTGTACAAGTAAAATGGCCAATTGTGATAAAAATAAATAAGCAATACTAATAGACAACATATTTCATGTTTCTTTTAGTCAAATACATAGTAGCCCACTTATTCTGAAAAATTTCACACAAATGTGCACTAGTCTTGTAAAGCACTACTATTTAAACTGAGCAAAAAAAATTCACTTACAACCCGCAGTGTACACATCATCTGACTTGATTAATACCTCTCAATGTCTTAACTGAGGAAACGAGCAAAACCATAAAATTAATTAAGGACTGACTTTAAATATTATTCTTATATACTTAGAAAGTTGCTAGAATTACAGTTTTTATAT
Source organism: Protopterus annectens (assembly GCF_019279795.1). NCBI lineage: Eukaryota > Metazoa > Chordata > Ceratodontiformes > Protopteridae > Protopterus > Protopterus annectens. Next base: position 152,987,094 of record NC_056742.1, read on the forward strand.
TAGCATGCATTTCCTGAAGGATATTAAGTCTGAAAACTCAAATGTCCGTCATTATTTAGTGAGTATATTCCACAGTGATTTCATACAAATGTACACTACTCCTTAAAGTCGGAGTTTAAATTTGGCAAATTCTTTTTTTTAACACTTTGAAAGCTGGTTAGATGAATTGGTCAGCAGAACCTTTTCAGCCACAGCCTGGGCCATAGGCACAAAGTAGTATACAAGGTAAAACAACTGGATTGCACTAAATTATTAACACACATACAGAAGAAATCAGTTGGCATGCATACTTAAAGCAAATATATTGGTGGAATTTTAGGGTCTATATTAAATTCTCGAAAGTCGACAATGTCAAATCTGACATTGTCAACACGAGAATAGTGAAACTGCAGAACATTGAACAAGTAAACGGAAATCTCGGTAAGGGGAGATTCTGTTTACTTCGAAGTAGTGCGGTCTCCGAGTTGGTATATTTAAGTAATGGGGGTGGGGGGTGCAGGGGGCCTTGCCCCCCTGCCTACACCGTTTAGTTTGTTTTTTGTTGTTTTTTTTTCTGAACATTCGATGTTTTAACAGTTCAATCACTAAAGGTCGACCTTTAGTGATTCAAACTGTTAAATATTCGATGTTCTAATATAGACCCGAATTTTACAGTATATATGTTTTTTGCATACATATTGCAAGGTATTTAACAATATATACATTTTTTACATTATGCACAGTGAGAACTATATTTTCAACAGATAGTAAAATAGATACAGAACTTTGACAATACTAGGTATTGATTGGCATTGGCATGAACTGCAAATGACAAAAGGGAAAGTTGCATTCATCTATAACTAGTCCTTATATAGTGACTGTAACCCCCAGTGATTTGCCAGAAACCCACACGTTTTATGAGACACAGACAAAAAATATGAGGCAAAGTCAAGAGACATTCTGCAAAATCAAGGACGGTTTCAGCTTTGCTTTACTGAAACAGTAGCTATAAAGTATATTTTAATTAAATAAATGGAATATTTATACTAGTCCAAACTGAGCAAACGACAGTTAAGGTAATGTCATCCACAGCCAGCACCCCTTATTTAGGAACTACAAACTTCCATGCTGTAGTGACTGTCCATATCTGACTGCCTACTAGGATTAAAATAAAATTAGCTCACATTACTGTAACCAACTGCTCTTCTTTCAGTCTGGTAGTCTGCAACTCTCCACCATACCAATTACTATTTGCAGGCTTTCTGCTTACTCTGGATAGGAGTGGGGATCTGATTTGCTACATTACTAGTATCAAGAGAAGTTCACATGGCAGTGCAGTAAAAGAAGGAAAAATGGTTGGGTATTTGGCCTGCCAAGCAATGCTCTGTGCTGTAGGTGGTATCAATGTAGTTGTGGAAGTATGCATCATGCAGTAATCATTCAACAGTGTAGCTCACTTTGATAGTGTACCCAGTGATTATCTGAATGTAAAAAAACATGAGTAAGGAATGAAATATTTTTTTTCTTTCAAGGAGAAATAGGTTGTGTCTGTCAAAATAATTCACAACAAACTGAGAAGAGAAATGATTTTAATAATATATAAATCATTTCTGGGAGTAGTGTCTGCCTTCCTACAACCCCCCCCCCCCCAAAAAAAAAGATAGTCACTTTGCCTTCTATATATTCCTCTGGTTTTGGGTTAGGATAAAAGGCAAACAAATGACACAGTCATATTTCAAATTGCTGCTGTAAAACATGTATACGGTATGCCTCCTTACCCTTTTCCACAAAAGACAGCTACCTTCTGTGCATCACTGTCAGAATGGGGGAACCTGAAAGAAATAAAATAGAGTAACATACTTCAGTGTGTTGCTGTTGAACATACATAAATAACATTCCTCCTTATACCTACATCCAAAAGATAGTACCTGTGTACACATCTGATGTTTGGTTGTGAGGAAAGTGAAAACAATGATGAACTCAGTAATGTGTTCCAACAGTTCCTCCTATGCAGTACCCCGCCCCTAGACCAGCTATTGTGACTTTCCGGGCACAACTCTGAGGTTTTTAAGGAATGTTAAAGAACTAATAGCCACACTGTCCACAGCCCCGTTAGCAGCTATAGTAAACATTTGTGCACAACTCTTGAGGTTTGATTATGAGGAAAATTAAAGAAACAATCACACCATTCCCAACTCCCTACACAAGTTCTGGCAACCTTCAGTGCATGCCTCTGAGCAGGGCTGGTTTTAGACAAGGTGAGGTTTAGAGCAGAGGGCACTCTGCCAAAACCCATCTTATATAACCTAGGGTCTAAGGGCCACCAGGTCCAAGAAGCTCAGAGAGTCTGGCTCTTGTGTGATGCATTTTATGCCTTATTTTTTAAAGCTAATGACTTGCTTGCTTATTATTCTGGGTAGTAGTAAAAAATAAAACAAAACAAAAAAAAAAATGCTGTGTGTGTGTCTGGCAGTATTATGTATCCACACAGTTAAAAATAAAAATCAGCGACAGTTTTCCAGACGCGCGCACACACACTGCCCCAGACAAACCTTGCCTAACATAAGCTACACAGACATACACACATAGGTTCATAGATAGGTATTAGGCTATAGGCCCAAGGGCCTATGTAAGCCTAGCCAACAAGGTTCCCTGGCTTACGCCACCCAAGAAAGTTATTTTCCTGTGCCACTGTCGAGCAGAGACACAGAAGTGATCCTCGGGGTGTATTTCCTATTTCCCATCCACTCATCAAGATTTTTCTTGAAGAGTGCTAATGAAGAACTTTGCTTGACATAGATGGGTAGCCTGTTCCAGAGTATGGGAAGTCTCTGGGACAGGAATCTATCCCTCCAGCATGTCCTGTTTATTGTGGTGATGAGGTTTAGGTCCCTAGAGCGTGTAGCTCGGAGAGATTGGGATTTATTTAGGTGTAGCATGTCCAACAGCTCTGGGTTTGACATAGCTTTATATGTTACGTAGAGATCACCTCGGAGTAGGCAATATGCTACGGAGTAAAGCTGGAGTTTTTTGAGTCGGTCAGTGTAGGGCATTTGTTTGAGACCAGTAATCCTCTTTCTGAGGTACTTCTATGGCTTTTCCAGCTGCTGCAGATGTCTTGTGAGGCACATTCCAAAAGGGGTGTTGTACTCTTATAATGGGTCTAATGACTGTCGAGTAGAGGGGAACAATGACCTCTTTATTCTTGGATGAGAACCCTTTTATGATGAGGTGTGCCACGTAGAAGGTCTTCCTGTCTACTGTGGCAATGTGACTATCAAAGGTGAGACTACTGTCCACCTCGGTCCCAAGGTCTTATCACGCATTCGGTGTTAAGTAGATTGCTGCCTATATGGTAACTCATGGGTACAGAGATTTTACCAAAGGGGATGACACTGCACTTTTTGGCATTGAGCTTGAGGTCATGGGTCTGACACCAGGCATCTGTCTAAGCGAGGCTCTTCTGTAGGATGTCCACATCATTTGGGGACTTGACTATGGCTCCTAGTTTGCAGTCATCTGTGAACTTCGTTAGCCAGAGGCCTTCTGTGTTAGCCTGTACTTCAGAGAAGTAGATACCAAACAGGAGAGGTCCCAGCACGGAACCCTGTGGTACTCCACTTGTCACTGCTTTGAGGTCAGATTTGGAGTCTGCAACTTTTACAGTGTGGGTTCTGTCAGTGAGCCAGTTGGCAACCCATCTTGTGACGTAGGGATTTATACCTAGTTTAGTGAGTTTAGCTATAATTCCAGAATGGGGGATGGTGTCAAAAGCCTTGGCGAGGTCAAGATAGGCTGTGTGAACCACCTTACCCTCATCTACGGCTTTGGTGACTGCCACAAAGAAGTCGATCAGGTTCAGGAGGCATGATCTGTCTCTCACAAACCCGGACTGGGTGGAATCCAGAGTTTGGAGGTTACCAATGCCTTTGTTTATGAGTTCCATGATGATACATTCCATGGCCTTGCAGACCAGGCTCGTCAAGCTAATAGGTCAATAATTCCCAGGATCAGTGGTGGCTCCCCCTTTGTGGAGTGGGATAACTGTTGCTGTGTGCCATTCAGTGGGCACAAAGCCTGATGCGAGGCTGTTATTGAACATGGTGCTTAAGTGGGGAGTCAGTTCATTCTGAAGTTTGTGTAAAACGCAGCCTGGGATGTTGTCCGGTCCCATGGATGCTGTGTTTTTGGCTTTAGAGAGTGCAGCTTTTACCTGTGTAGTTGTGATTACAGGGACTCTGCATTCTTCCTGTATAGATATGGGCCCTTTAGGGGGTGAGAGGGGGCTAAAGTTAGCACTGAACCTATCTGCCAGGATGTTGGCAATGTCGGTTGGTTCTGTAATTTTCTTGCCTTTGTGCTGTAACTCAGAGCAGATCTGGGTGTTGCCATCAAGATTCTTGACATAGATATAGAATGCTTTGTGGTTGTCCTTGGAATTAGTGGCGATTTTGTTTTCGTAGCTAGCTTTGGAGGATCTTGTAAGGTATCTTAGCTTCTTACTGAGGCTGACCAGGGAGCTCCTCCACTCATGGGATTTTACTCTCTTTTGCAACAGTTTCTTCCTTCTGTTGTACAGTTTGTTTATGGCAGGGGACTACCAGAGTGGCTTCCTTTTTTTGGAGGATAGCGTCTTGGTTCTTTTTGGGATAGCACGATGCATGCACTCGTGTAAGTGCTTATAGAGTGTATTTGTGTAAGATTCAGCAGTTGTAACTGTATTGTCCATCTGCATGGGTGTCATGAAGTTCACCACTTCTGTCTTAAGAAGCATGAAGTTGGCTTTGGAGAAAGTTTTTACTGTGGTTTCCTTAATGGGGGGTGGGGGTGGGATGTGGATATCAAGGGTGATTAGCTTATGGTCGGATCGGACCAACGAGGAGTTGACTTCAGGTGTGGAACACCGGTCACTGATGTTGGTAATGACTAGGTCTAGGATATTGTTGCCCCTAGTGGGGGTGTGGATAAGTTGATCCAGGGCATTGGAGTTTATGAATTGCAGAAAGCGTTGAGCTAAGGAGTTGGTACACGAGTAGTTTTCCCAGTTAATGGTGGGGTAGTTGAAGTCGCCCGTTATTAGGGTTTTTGGTTGAACCCTAATATTTTCCAGTATATCAAGAAAAGAGGAGTGGGAATCCTGGGGCATGGTGGGGATCTGTTGCAAGCTACAATTTGGATTGCAGTTTTGCCCAGAGTTAGCTGCACTTGGATAACCTCGGATGCATTATGCTGAGCAACTAGCCTGGAGGTGTGGATATCCTTAATGAATATGGACACACCTCCGCCTTTGGTGTTTCGGTCCAGGTTACATGGCCGAAACGTGTGGTATGAGTTATAACCTGGTAGTGCAGGGGTGCTCTCTGGAGCCTTGAACCAGGTCTCAGTCACTGCACAGATATCAATGCTCTCCATTTTAAGGAGTGAGTGCATTCTGAGATTTAGACGTCTAGCATTGAGTGCAGCAGTAGCATTGTTGCCTCACAGCAAGAGGTTCTCACGTTCGATTCTTGGCTGGAGTGCGGGAAGTGCCTTCTGTGTGGAGTCTACATGTCCTCCCCGCAGTCGAGTGGCGTTCTGAAAGACATGCGTGAATGGGCGTGCCTTCATTGAAGGTTGGGCATCGAACTGGCAACTCGGCACCGTAAAAATCTACTGCCAATCATTAGCAGACCGGTGTTCCGCTGTGGCGACCCCCTAACCGGGAAAAGCCGAAAGACCAACAACAACAGACTTCTAGCACTGAGTAGCATTACCCTCAGTTTTTGCTTGCCTGTTCCTGTCATGGTGGGGAATTTGTTATTTGAACCTTGCCTAAAAAGGCACTATAGGGGCAGCAAGAGCCTTAGCCAGTGTCCGGAATCCCAGCATTCTGCACCTTTAAATGCTGGCATATTAGGGGAACACAAATTCACCTATGTCATGTCTTTGGAGTGTTGAAGGAAACTAAAGCACATCAATTAACCCATACAGAGACAGGGAGGGCATGCAGATGCCACAAAAAATAAAAAAAAATAAATGAATCCACAACCAAGAACTCAACCACAGCCAAACTTCATTAGATGACAACACTTCTCACTTGCCAGTGATTAGCTACTTTCATGCACACACCCTGCACATTGTAAATCACCAAAGCTAGTAATTTTCTGTGGACAATGCTGATGCTTGTGGTGGAAAGTGAAGGAAATGTTGCCAGCCTGTAACTTTTAAATTCACTCTGTTATAGTCATAAATAAATAACATTAAGAATTTACCTTATATGCCTTTAGTCAGGAACAACACTTCAGGATGTGCAAACAGAAATTTTATTTTTACAGTGCTGGGAGTCAGTCTTCATAGCCCTTGATGAAGCATTCTCACTTTACATACAAAAACTGTAATTTTATACATTTTCTTATCAAACTGCTCATGCAATTTCATTACGTTATAATGACTGTGTCCTATAGAAAACTTTGCAAATGTCCTCATCCCTTGTGGTTTTTGTCTCAGACTTTATGTGAACACCTTCATATACATTATTCACCTACTTCCAAGGGGTCTTGTTTCTGACTCTGGATGTTTCAAACCTGCCCTAGGAACAACACACTCCTAGCCTGGAGGAGTCAGGCTAACAAATTCCCTTTTTATATAACTTCATGCCTCACTTCATGCAACATGTACTATTCTCTCTTATTACATATTAAAAGAATGCAGTTTGAAAAGAACAGTATAATACTATAGCTTATGAAGCTGTATTTTTCCCAGTCCTGCATACAAATTATATTTGCTTTTTTTTTTTTTTTTTTTTAACAATCAGCCCCCCCACCCCACCCAACATTTAGTCACTTCTGTATATAGAACTGTGTTCCACATATTAGATTATTTCAAGTTACATTACCCAAATCAGATTAATCCTGCTAAGCTAGACTAATGAGAAACCGCCACATGGATATTCTGCAAAATCGGGGACAGTTAAGAGATATATACCATTTTTGAAGTTGTAAACAACTTCCACTTCCTCTTATGTTTTGCTCAGTCCACTGGCAATGATTGCACCCAATGTCATCCTGTAAGGGGAAGATCTTATTTAAAAATTATGATTTGTCTAGATCCTGCTTGTTTATTTAATGGACACAAAATGTAGCCAACATTATATCTGGTTGCCTGCCAGGATGAGAGGGAAAAAACTTGCTTGTTAAAGCTACAGTCTATCCCAGAGCCAATTCATGATCACAGTGGTCTGCTATCTACTGTAGTCCCATAGAGAAACTGAAAGATCTACTGCAGCTGCTTTTTTCTTCCATTGTAGACTGGAAAACTGTTATTCCCGCTGCTAATTTTGCCATTGAACATCAAATTCTTATTGCTAGAGCGAATGGCACACATGCAAACATGCCACAGATCTTTGGCACTGTGTCTGCTCACCGCTTCATTTTACATCTAAACTTCCAGGGCTTTCTACTTTTTGTATGTATTTTATGATTGGTTGGCTTCATTGTAGGTAAAAACAAAATCCTGAGAAGAATCAGAAAGCCCAGAAATAATTAATTCAAATGTGTTGATAGTTTGTGAATTTAATTTAATAAAAAAACACAGTGAGCTGTATGCTCCTTACAAGTTTTTATTTTGCAGAGCAGATTTGTGATATCTATGATGTTGTTCTCTCCATTTTTTAAGTTTCAGTATGCCTTAGCTGTAATTTAGCAAATTCTAGAAACCTCCTTTTTTTGTATTTCTGCTGAAACATGACATTTGACCATTTAGAACTACAAGATATGCACCATGAACCTTTACAAGCTTGGGGAAAATAATGTGAATGGCAGCTTGTAGCAGTAGCCAGCGACAAACAAGCATTAGTATGTACCCGTGACTGACATATTTGACCTCGCATCTCTGTCCTGTGCTGCACATGTACACTGCTGATATTTAGTTATGCGAGTGCAAATAAATACTTGCTGTGATTTTTTTTTAATCAAACAATAAAGTAATACATTTAAAGTCAGCAGTTATGTTCAGTACAAAAGCTAACAAAAATGAGTTAGCAGTGCTGGATGTAACAAAACTTAAACAAATGCTTAATTTTTAGATTGGTGACTTGGGCAGCATATGTATTAATATATTGTCAGACCTCAGCCACCCTCCCTCCCCAAATCATTGGCCCCAGGCAGCCACCCAGATCGACCCTATTATCATCTGCCACTGCGCACACGTCCATCCATTTCCCCAATTAAATCTGTTTCTGATCTGTGATAGTATAAGGTGAGTATAAGGTGTGTAATAGGAACAATTTAGTGGAATAACCACATTGCTTACTCCTTTAAGCTTTAAGTTATCTTTTAAGACCACCTGGATCCCAGACTTTGTTAGTTTCTATCACAGCACATTGAAGACACATTATTCTGGCGTTCATAATCAGATTGGAAATGTCTTGGCTGTCAGGTATTCACAAGAAACTGTGGCTTCAAAATAGTGGAACACATTGGGGAGTGTTCTGCATCCATTGAGTTTATGGGCACAAGTTTCCATTTACTGATTCTAGGTAATTCAGAATTCCATAAGAAATCTATAAATAGAGTTTGTAAAACTGTGCGATATTTTGAGAACAAAATAAAGAGTAGGTGCCTAATGAAAAAGGCATCCGTCAGATGAAACTGTAACCTAGGCCCCATCTGCTTGAGTTGGTGGTAGTTCAGGTAGATATAAAAGATCCCACAGCGCCTGTCAAAAAGATTATGGGAAGTTTTCCAATGCCCCAGACAGATTTTCCCTTGTAGTATAAATACCACCTCAGGTCTCCCCTGAAAAGAGGCTACAGGCCCAGTGGGACTAACCCATTCTAAAAACATTAATAAATAGAAATCTTAGGAAGTATAAATGATGCAGTTATTTGTTATGTACATATAAACAGTACATTTATCTTTTCCCAGAGAATATTTACCATAACACATTTATCAAAAAAACTTATATTGAGCTCTGACATGTTATCCAGATAGATGTCAAGCTCTATCCCTAGATAAGTGCACTGTATTGTGGCAACAAGTATATACTCAAAATTTTCCACATATACCAGGTTGCCTTTGTTAAGGGAAGGAAAAATGACTGGTTCAGATTGAGAGACAGATGTTAGCAAACATAACTCGACATACTGTAAAATGAGATGCACATTATTTTGTGGATTTAATAACTGTATTGCACAATAGCCTACAAACCTACAGAGGTTAGTGGCAGGGCTAGCCACCTGGTGGTGTGAAAATTGGCTCTAGGTGATTGCCACCATCTATGTGATAGCCCAACCCCATGTGCAAAAATGGGAAAAAACAGGTTGTAGAATGATGGATGGATTTAGAAACAGGAATACTCATATTTAATAAATGTTTTCTGAGAAACAAGTCAAGGTTTTTTCTACCTGTAGCACAAATAAAGGTGGAAAGAGGGGAAATCCTTGTCTGATACTTTTAGTAATATGAATGGTCAGGGAAACATTACTGAAAGTAGACATTTATGGCAGAAGGGGAATGCATATATTAATTACACTTTATTAAAAAGAAATATTTGGAAACCCCAGAACTGTAACTATGTTCCACATAAAAAGCCAGTGCATGATATCAGAGGCCTTGTTAAAGTCTAAAATGAGGAATGCATGAGGGTAGTATTGCTTCCAGCTATTTGCTTTAAACTAAGTCACATAAAATTAACTCTGGATCCCCAAATCTTTCATTGATGAAATATTGTTGCACTGGTGAGTTAAAAAAGGTACGGTCATTTCCATTTTACCGACTGTTACTTTTGCTTGTATTATCGTTTCCAAGGCAAACAAAGATCTGATGTCAGTTTTCATTCTATCCTCAACTGATGGGCTCTGATCCAATCCTCAGATCCAACTTAGCCGTTATTAAAGCTTGTGGCAATCCAAACATTCTCAAGCTTCTCCCTTACCCATAATACACCAACCCTAAGTTACCTCAGATCTCGTGAAAGACTTGGTTGACCATAGCTCTTGAACATTTTTTCAGTTGTGATATAATCTTCTAAACTTTGTAAACCTTAATATTTTCTAATTCGCCTTACTTTGTATATAGCTACTGTCCCTTACCTTCTCTGTTGTACAGTGCATGCTTCTTTAAAATACCATTGCTAGTATTTTTCTTTCCTCTCTACAGTTGTAGTCATTGTTACCATTGCTGGTAGTTTTTCTTCTGTCTTGCTGTCCTATATTATTAAAAAAAAAAAAAATCTGTTCTAGCCTATTTTTGCTTTTTTATAGTGGTAGTTATGGCAGAGAAAGGCTCCGCTGCATTTAAAAAGTGCTTTAAGTGTGGGCACAAGCTTCCTATGTCTGATGCCCATACCATGTGTGTTTACTCTCTTGGGCCTTTACATCTTCAAGAAGACTGTTCCATCTGCCAAGGGTTCAACCCTAGGCCACTTGTAGAAAGAAAACATAAGCTTATTTTGAGAGGCTTACTTCCTTTTGCCTTTGGAGAGGCTATATCTGAAGATCAATCTCCCAAAAGTAAAGAGTCAAAGACTTCATCTCTGAAACCATCTACATCATCCTCCCCAGTTTTAGAGCCATCCAGGAAAAGATCTAAGCTGGATCTGACGTCACCCTTGGATCTGAAAAAGAAGAAATTGATGGACTCGACTACCTTGAATCCAACGAAGAAGCTATCGGATCCAACTAGCTCAAGCCCTGTTTCTCTTCCCAGGACTAGATATTCACCATCCATCAATCTGATGCCTTCAAGGGTGCTCTCACCTTTTTTGGAGCATCACCGATCTAGATCCCCCTCTATGCTTTCAACTCGTTCTTCCAGAAGTTTGATGGAGGAAGATGTGGAGAGAGCGGTGTGGAAGATCCTGTCAGCCCAGAATCAGATAGGTGTCTTATTGGCTTCTACCCCCTTGGGTCAGGAGGTCCGTCCTTCAACTACACCCCCACTCCAAGTTCCTCCTCTAATTCCTTTGACTGTTTCAGAGTCCCTGGATACAAGCTTTCCAGCTCCGCCTGGCTCAGATCCAAAGATAGCAATATCTTCAGATCCGAATTTTACTCTGAGTGCTGCGGTTCTGTCAGACCCTTTGCTTTCCTGTTGGAACTGGGGTGTTATAGTCAAATCAAAGTTATCGGAGCCATCTCTGTGCCTCAGAGCCTCGGCACTGGATAACTCTGCTCTGGCTTCCACCTTGAGGAGATTGCTTTCACAGCAGAAGAGGACGGTGGACCAAATGCTTGTCTTTTCGGAGCCAAGGTCTTCTCTTTTTCTGCAGCTGTCTGCCTTCGAGGCTATGAAAAGGGTGTTTTCTGCCTTGGCAGAATGGATGGATCCAACCCCCTCAGATCTTCAGTCTTCTACCTTTATGTCTCTACACTAGGAGCCTCATGACTTTTTATCACCAGGACAGCCAGTTCGAGAACCCCAGGCTTCCCAGTAGGGTATTGAAGTTTCTTCCAATACCTCCCCAGAGCATCCCACTGAGGAGGTACCTAGGAAGAAGTTGTTCAAGAGGAAGCACTTGAACTTTTCTCAAGAGTCAGTCACGGATGATAGGGACTTAGGTGAAGGTTCCTCACAGTCACCTCCTGAAGATGTCTCATTTGAAGTCATCCTTGAGAACTTAAAACAGAGAGGTGGCTGGACGCCTAGCAACCTTTCCTCCGAGGAGTAGGTATTCCTGGAGGCTTTCAATACTGGCTTGTCTACCTTCTGGGATACTCCTCCCACTTATGAGCTTATTGAGTTATTCCCTCAGCGGGCATGGAAGGAACCCAACACAGTAGAATCCATACCCAAGAGACCAAACAAGATTATGGCAGCACCTGCAGATAAGGAGTTTTGGGATAAAGGGCTGCCTATTGATGCCATGGTCGTGGCAACAGCCACAAAAAGAAACTTGCCGAAGAGAGTTCCACTGTTCATCCCTCTAACAGGGAGTCTAGGGCGATGGACAGGTTTGAGAAGCATGTCTGTGCTTCACCAAACTTCACCTTAAGGTCGCTGAATTATTTGGCACATTTTACAAGGTTACAGAGGGAGCCACAAAAAGAAACATGCCGAAGAGAGTTCCACTGTTAATCCCTCTAACAGGGAGTCTAGGGCGATGGACAGGTTTGAGAAGCATGTCTGTGCTTCACTGAACTTCACCTTAAGGTCGCTGAATTATTTGGCACATTTTACAAGGTTACAGAGGGATTTGATAAAGGAACTGTCAGATACCATCTCAGGATCCATTTCTGCAGAGGTCCAATTGTCTATGACTTTTCAGTTGGGCAAACTATTTCGAATTCGTCCATGAGGCTCATTTTGAATGTAGCTGAATGAACCTTAAGGGCAGTCGGTTCAGGCATTTCCATCAGGAGACATGCCTAGTGGGGCTTATGTGGTTTCGCAGAGCCCTTCAAGTCTTCATTCATCAATGCTCTTTTTGACAGCATGTCTTTGGCCCCAAAGTGAGGGACACATTATCCAGGTGTGAGAAGGATGGAAAGACCCTGTCTGCAGTGGGCATACGTTTTTCTGCCCCTCAGAGATCATTTTCAAGGAATCAAAAAGGTACTCCAAAGATGTGGTTCAGGAAATCCCAGGGTCCTTTCCAGAACACATGTAGAGGAACTTCCCCCAGGGGCAGAGGTGAATACTCCAGTGGTTGATGATGTCCCTGCAGCAGAGCAGACCCGCAAAACCAGGGGTCCAGAAATTCTTTCTTGGACGGACCCTACCAGTACTCCTGAAAAGAGGCCCAATTTGTCCCCCTCTGGAGACAATTGGGGTTCATTTATCTCTGCATCAGAGAGCCTGGCCAGACATAACAAAAGATACTTCAGTGCAGAGGATTATATCCAGAGGCTATATAATACCCATTTCCTTTCCACCCCCAATCTCAAGAAAAATCCCTGATGTTCCACTCAATCAGAGGGAAGCAGCAGCAATTCAAATACAAAAGTTTCTAGAAAAAAAGTCATCCAAGAGTCCCGCCAGACCAGATAGAATCTGGAACTTACGCAAAGTTCTTTTTAGTGCCAAAGAAAACTGGACTGGAGACCAATTTTGAATCTCAGGAACTTGAACAAGTCAGCTCAGTACACCAAGTTTTGGATGGTCACGTTCAATCCATTCTCCTTTCTCTGGGCAGGGACAACTGGATGTGCTCATTAGACCTTCAGGATGTGTACTTGCTCATTAGACCTTCAGGATGTGTACTATCACTTAAAGATGAACAGGTGAGCCAGAAGAGACTTATGATTCCAGCTGGGAGCCAGTCATTACCAGTTCAGAGTTCTATCCTTTGGTCTCACCACAGCCTCCAGGGTGTTCACCAAATGTACGGCAGTAGTAACAGCTGACTTGAGACTGCAGGGTTCTGGGTGTTTCCATACCAAGACGACCAGCTTATTACTGCCCCGACCAGGCATTAATTGATATGGGCAAGAAATCAGGTTCTCCAGACTTGTTCTCATCTGGGGATAACCATAAACTATGTTAAGTCTCAATTAGAACCATCTCAGAATTTGGAATTCATAGGAGCAGTTTTCAACACAAACTTAATAATAGCTTCACTACCCTCATCAAGGGTTCAAACTATAAGATCACAGGTCATGAAAATAATCTGCAGTACCAAGATTTTGGCCTGCTTGGTCCTTCATGATCTAGGATCAGTGTCAGCACCAACACTAGTACCCTTAGCCAGATTTTACATGAGGATTCTCCAATGGATGTTAGCAACACAATGGTTGATACTTTACCAACCCATGTCAACTCTGATTCAAATTACCCAGACATGCAGAAGTGATCTCAGGTGGTGGATTCAGTCAGATCACATTCTACAAAGCCATCCATTCATTCCCCCTCAGCCCAAGGCCATAGTGTCCACAGACGCTTCCCATTTGGGGTGAGGGGCATTTTCTGGGGAACAGAGTCCAAGGCACTTCGTCTCCCAAAGAGGCTAACTTGCATATCAGTGTCCTAGATATGAGAACAGTGCTTTTAGCATTGCAAGCCTTCCCAAATGCTGTCCCTTTGGGGACGATTGCAATTCAAACGGACAATATCAGTAATTTGGTGCATCAACAAACAAGGAGGGACCAAATCATATCACTTATGTCGAGAATCACTCAGAGTGTGGCAATGGGCAATCTTATCTAACCGCTTTCTCATAGCAGTGCACATTCTGGGAATGTCCAACGTGATAGCAGATAAACTGAGCAGGTGCATTCTTCTCAAGAGTGGTTTTTCAACAAGAACATGACTGAAATTATTTTTTGTCATGGGGCCAGCCTTACTGCGATCTTTTTGCTTCTCCCTAAACAACAAATGCAGCAGCTACCTTGCCTTAATCCACCTGCTTTATGACTACCCATCAATTCCAAAATTTCTACAGAACGCTGTCAGGTTGAAGAGCAATGTCAGCCTCATTGCACCATACTGGCCAAAACATATTTGGTTTCCTTTCCTTTGGCCTCGCTTACTTCAACAACCTTGGATCCTGGATCTGACTCCTGACCTCCTGTCTCACCTGACAGGCATGATCCATTGCGACATCTTAAATCTTAGGCTGATTGTCTGGCTTCTCCAATTTCATTAATAGCCAGACAACCAGTGCTCTCTTCCCCTGTCCAACATATTCTTGTATCTGCCCATAAACCTTCAACAAGAAAACTTTATACAAGTGAATGGAAAAGATTTGTTTGCTAGGCACAAAAAATCATGTTGAGTCATTTTCAGCTCCGATACATAACATAGTCAAGTTTTTAGCCTTACTTTTTAAAGAAGGGGCTAGTTCCTCAACCATTAAAGTTCAGTTAGCAGCAATATTACATTTTTGCATTAGATTTGAAGGTTCTTTAGTCGCATCTCACAAATTGTGTAGAGTTTTCTTGCAAGGCACTCTATTTTTTACACCTCCATTAAGGACCCTACTCCTCCATGGGATCTCAGTTTGGTACTGCAAGCTCCAATATATTCCCCCTTTGAACCAGCAGCTAAATGTGACCTTAAGTATCTTACGAGGAAAACTATTTTTCTAGTAGCCATTACCTCTGCTAGACAAATTTCAGGCATGCAAGCCTTGTCTGCAAAACCTTCATATTTTATCTTTCACAAGGAAAGAGTGGCACTTCAAACTAATACCTCCTTACTTCCCAAGGTGTCAGAATTTAATATTAAGCAATCCATTAGTTTGCCAGTATTCTTCCCTAATTTTGCAAACAAAGGTGAATACGTTACATTTAATGGATGTTCACAGACAATTTTACAGTTTTTACCTGCGTATAACAAAAGATATCAGAAAAACAGACTGTTTGTTTCCTTTGCAGAATTGAAACTGGGCAAACCAGTCGCAAAGGTAACTTTAGCCAGATGGCTAACTGAGTGTATTTCTGTATTTCATTTGTCTATAACAAACTGAGTATTATCACAACTGATATGAGCTCATTCAACTAGGTCCATGGCAGCTTCTTCAGTTTTTCTTTACTGAGTGTCCATGGACAACATATGTGCAGCAGCAACATGGGCTACTGCCCATACTTTTCTTACTTACTACAAGTTGGATCTGGTCTCCAGGGGTACATCATCATTTGGTTCAACTGTGCTCAGGAAAATCACTCCTTAGAGTCCACCCGGGATTATAGGTAGCTGGGGACTCTGTCCCATCAATTGAGAATAGAATGAAAATTGACAACATCAGATAAAGAAGTTATGTACTTAGCATAACATTCCATCTGTGTTGTCCATTTTCATTCTTCCTCAACTTCCTGCCCACCAACCCCCATCTTTTCTATTTACAAACGTCTGGAAGAATGAGCTCTTAGAGGGACATCATTGTCCTTATATTGAGCTCCTGATATAGTTTATTTGGGTCTATATTAGAAGCACAAAAATGCTTCTGAGCGAATACAGAAACAGCAACACATAGTCATCGAATTGCATTTAAGCGATTCGATGAATATGTCATAGGGTAAAGAGGTAGTTGGCCAACTTCATGGAGTTGCCCTTTCCTTCCCTATAGTGCGATCTTGGAGTTGGTATATTTAGTTAATTTAGTTAGGGGGGTGTGGGGGGCGAAGCCCCCCACCTGTTTATGGTGTTAAATTATTTTGTTTTAGTGAACGGACGCGTAAGTTTATTCCCTAGGGAAAAATTTGATGATGTGGCCGTTCGCTATTTTCAGGTTTCGTGCATTATGTGTCGCCTTTTATGTAGTCACACATATGCGCTTTCGGTCTTATAATATAGACCCGTTTCTTTCTGTATTGAATACATGCAGTATTATATCTCCTATATTTATGCATGTTAGATACTTCCTTTCTTGTAAAAAAATGGGCAAACAAGATCTGAGGTAACTTAGGGTTGGTGCATTATGGGTAGAGGAGAAGCGCAAGATTTTTTTGTTTCCCACAAGCTTTAGTATTGGCCAAGTTGGATGAGAAGATTGTATCCAAGCACATCAGTTGAGGAAGAATGAAAATGGACAACACAAATGGAATGTTATTCTAAGCACTTAACTTCTTTTTTTTACCTGGGAAAAAGAATTGCTTTGCTAACATAGAGAAAACAAAAAGAATGCATTTTACTTCAACTTCTTGATATACAATTAAGTGATTCAGTTGAAGACTTTTTAGAAATCCAACCAAAACTGACTTGAAAACAAGATGGAAAAATTAAAACACCTGAGCTGAAAATTTAGTAATTTATTAAATGTAAAGAATAAAGCTTTTTGTCTCTTAAAAAAAATTCTAAAGGAAATGAGACTTCATCAGACTGAAAAACAAATTCTTTATCAATCCTATATAAAGGAAGGAAGTCACATGCTAATCACATGATGATACATGACATTTCTGTTTTCTCTTTGAAAAACTAAGATTTCAACCTTTTCCTTTACATGCTTCTAAAGTGGCCTAGTAAGTACTACTAAAGTGTCTGTGTAGGTCCCTGTTATTTACAGCGTTGTGATTCTCAACTGTATTATGTACATCATCATCAACCCCCTTTTTCCTATTTTCCTCCTGGAGTCAGGGTATTGCATGCACTGTCGCCACCTCTCTTGGTTCATTGCCACCTTCCTACCTTTTTTGAGACTCCTGCCTGCATGTCACAGGTCATTTCTAACATAATCCATCACACAATCCATCCATCTCTTTGCTGGACTTCATCTTTTCCTTATACCTTCTTCCTGTCTCCCAAATCTTCTTCACCAAATAATTTTCTGCTTTCCTGCACATGTGCTTGAACCACTGTAATCTAACTTTCTATGCATTTGGGACTGTTTTGGTTTCTGGTCTGATGTCATAATTTGTCTGTCATACAGCGAGCATCCTATCAACCATTTTAGGCATGTCATGTCAATCAGTTCTGGCTTCCTCAACTGCTGTGCCTTCACTGCCAAGATTTCTGCCCCATAATGAAGTACACGTAACACCACTGCTTTGAATACATTACTTTTCAGCTTCTTTGTCCTTCTGTCATACACGTCCCTTGACACACTGTGCCATTTGGCTACAGCTCCTCTGTTTCTAGCATTGACTTCCTCGTTCAGACTTCCATTCTCCTCAATCACCCCTTCCAAATACCTGAAGCTGCTAACCTGTGCTACTATTTTTCCTTCTATCTCAAGTTTCAGCTTCTTGTGATTTCCACTTGCTGCCATGACAACTTTATTGGCTATACTCAGCTTCCTCTCATATGTCTTCAGTTTTGTATTCCCTTCCTCCATCATTTTCTGAAGTTCCTGTTCGGTCTGCTTGTAATACCACATCATCTGCACAGAGCAGCTTTGTTGATCTGTCCCCTGTGACCTATTTTCTAATGTAGTCCATCAGCAATGTGAACAGCATAGGGATCAGAGCTGAAGCCTGATGCACACCCACTCCCACTGGGCTCCCCTCTGTGAGTCAGAACACTGTTCATACTTGTATCATCGTGTCCTTGTACATAGTCTGCACTGATTCTAGCACTGTTTATGGGGCTTTGAACCTTCACAGGACAGGTCCTATCAGTTTTCTTGGAACCATGTATGCTTTCTTCAAGTTTAGGAATGCCCAGTTGGACTCTTTTCTCATTTCTAGCTTCTTCTCCATTACATATCTCGCTGCAAACATCAGATCAGTCGTATTGCATTCTAATCTGAATCATGTCCCTTCAAGCTTTCTGTTGTTCTGTGTATTCATTTGTTATCCATGTTCTCCAGCACTTTCATGCATTGTGACATGAGTTTGATACCTCTGTACTATCCACATTTGTGAATGTCCCTTTGTTATTGTACACTGGCAGTAGAATGGTTATTCTCCAGTCATGTGCAATATGCCTTTCTCTCTCTGTAGTGCAGTGAGTACCCTCAGAGCCATTTCTGTCCTAACTCACTCAACATCTTGATCGTATCTGCAGTGATCTCATCTGAACCCACTGCTGTCTTTGACTTCATTTTACTTAGTACTGTTCTTACTTCTTCAAGGGTGAGCTCTTCCTCATTCATTGTAGGCTGTGTATAAGGCAGTACACCTTTCTATCTGCCTTTAATGTTCTAAGGACTGGTGAGCAGGTTGTTGCTGGCATCCCTTATGAATGGTGTCTGATGACTATATTTATCTTTCTGTCTTTACATTGCAGCCTAATAGAGTGTCTTTGTACCATCTGCTGAGTCACCTTTCAGATGCTAGATATTGTGTATAACACAGCTACTTTATTTTCTATGTTACATATTTATACCCATGTGCTTACTGCACTATATGCATCTGAATTGCATGGTATATGCCTTGTATTACTCAAATTATATTGTATTTCATTTTCAAGATGATCTGTGCAACATCAGTTTAATTTCATAATGTAACTTTGTCATCTTGGCCCAGGTCATACATAAAAAAGTTCACCAAACCAGTGTACTTAATGTTTAACAAATGTGTCAATGAGTAAATAAATAAACTATGTCAGGAAGTTAAAGGACAACTACGGGAAGCAGAACATAGTTTCTTCCCCACAATACATTTTCTTTCCCTATCCAAAGATCCCACAACTCAAAACAAATTAAACATAAAATAAGAATTAGTTTTTCTCTGTTCCCACGATTGTGAGCGAGCAATTATTGGTACTGCAAGACATGTTTAAAAAACCTTACTCTCATGCTCGCATAATCCTTCGACAAGTTGCCCATCATTTAGACTGCATATTTCTGTATTATTCCAACATACACACCCTCCTCTTCTGATTTCGCCCTGGGAACACCCACTATTTAATTATGCACGCCCCCTGAAGTATTAACATTCAATTGGGCCCTATACCTGGCATTTCTATAGCATAAAAACACCCACGACAAAAAGCAGAGCTTCTTTAGCAGATAACTGTTGATGCACAGCTTTATTTTCCTATCTGATTAGGCCATTGTTACGGACTTTTTGGGGACTAACGTTCAAAGGTTTTGAGCTGCCGTTATTGATGGGAAGGAATTATTTTACTGTATTATTTGAAAGTGTACAACAGTTTTGGGATCGTGCTGAATGAAGATAAACAACTAGTTACACTGTTTTATTACCGATATTTTCCACAGAAGAATGAGGGACATGGGGATGATTTTTTTTTTTTTTTTTTTTTAATGGACTACTTTATTTGCATGATTATTTTGAAGAAACTGATAAGTGTGCTATACCTCTCAACCTTTTATGCACAAGAAATCTAGACTAAGCCAAAAAAATAATGGAGGGAGAAAGGACCAACAATAGGGACAAATGTTTACTACTGCTATTAGAAAGCTTGCTAGTTAGGTGAATTGAAGCATAGGAGTCCCTTTTCAGTCATGATCAAGTTGCAGTAAACATTGAGTACTAGTGAGAGATAATTAGGAGCATGCATTAAAAATACTTGGAAAAACTGGAGGCAGAATTTTTTCCCCCGATGAAGTGAAGTCATGGTTTTATTACATATAGTGTTCTCTCTTTACTGCATTTTATTGGCGAGTGAATGTATGGATTTGTTTGACAGCTACTGTGTTTCTTAAGTATATTTTTAGTACAGCTTTAAATATCTAATGGTCACATGGCTAATTTCTTTAACTGGTGAACATTTTTATTAAATGCACCTGCATAACTATACATCTTTCTAGAGAACATTCTTTAGAGATCCTAGAAGATTTATCTCACAGCAAACATGCTGGTGTCCACTCTCAATTTGTTTCTTGGATATGTGTAAACACTGGTACCTTTTTCTGCTAAAACTAAAGTTGTAGTTTTTTGGAACCCAACCTACTTTCTAAAAGTTGCTCCCAAATGGAATGCAGCTTCACTTTGCTCTGCAGAAATGAAAATAGCACACAAATCTGTTGGCATGCTGTCTGCACCCCATCCAGTGCTTCTATTCTCAGTTAATCTCACTTAGATGAACCAATACATTAGCAGTTGTGGGAGGGGGTGTCTC
Source organism: Protopterus annectens (assembly GCF_019279795.1). Lineage (NCBI taxonomy): Eukaryota > Metazoa > Chordata > Ceratodontiformes > Protopteridae > Protopterus > Protopterus annectens. Next base: position 153,007,448 of record NC_056742.1, read on the forward strand.
AAAATAGATTTTGACCACTTATTATAAACAGCCTCACGTTTTAATAAATACAATTTACCTTTTTCATTTTTAATGCTATATTCCATCATACCATGAAAGTTACACCTCCTGTCCATCTAGGGAATGTGGGAACACTTAACAAGATTATCAACTTTTCTACTCATCAGTTAAAAAAAAGTCCTTTTCGTTGTCTACACAGAAATAATGAGGGCTGAACAATATAGTTATAAATAATTGTAAAGAAAGAATAACAGTTAAGTTTTCTAGATGTGCATGATCGACGTTTCCACCCAAAATAGACCCCACCATCCTGTGGAATCAGCAATAGTGGGAGCAATGAACAAGGGTTACCATTGATTTTCCAAGAAGTTATACACTATCAGAAACCAGAGAGTATCTTTTCCATTACAAACATAGCTAGCAGCTAAGAATAAAATGGATTATAGATCATGTTTTGAACTATTTTATACACTGTTAAAAGCATTCAGTAACTGCAGGCTAAATACTGGTTTCTGATCAGAAAGACATTGTATGCCTTACATAATGGTGAGGAAATGATAGTGAGACAGTAGGTTGTCTATGTTGCTATAAAGATTATGGGAGAGCGTACATTTTTCAGTGCTTTAGAAGCAAGAAAATGAACAGCAGTAGCTCAGCTAGCAACTGGAATTGAGTGACCATATTTAGTTAAAAGAATAATTACCACTGACTTCAAAAGTCTGGGAAATGTTCAGATATGCAGTGGTTCATCAGAACAGAGAAAGAAGATGGAAAGTAGAGTAGCCATCTGTATAAACTGGAGTTATATGAAATCAGGAGCAATGCAGCAAAAGTCAAATTTTAGCAAAAGTTGTTTTTTTTTTGACAAGACTAATTTCAGCGGTTTCAGGATTGTCTGTATAGGATCACAGGAGGTTAGTAGGCTAATGGCCCTGGAGCCCTTACAAGTCTAGCCAAGAGTTTATCCCCAAAAAGAAACCACAGTCAGCACTTGTCACCCCTGTCAATGAGGGACACAGGTGGAACCCCTGGGACAAATTTGTGGTTTCCCATTTGTGGTGTCCCATAGAGGACACAATGACAAGATGTGGTCCAGAATTAATAGCTGTAATCGATGTGGTGAATATGTGCATAGATATAATATTGTCTAGATAGATTCTGGATTATTCAGCTACATCAGAAGAACTCAGTAGGGGAAAGCTTTGAAATCGCTTGATCAACCCCTGAAGAGAACTGTGTTGGATTGTTTCTTTTATACCTTTCGCTGGTTATTATATTGCTGTCGCTTGCATTTTATTAAGATGGTCATGTGCATTTCCTGTCCACTCTAAAGTGATTAAAACGGAGAGACCAGTATTGTAACTCTTAATTTTTTAGAAACTGGGATGCTATTCTCATATGTGATCCATAAGGACCTTGATGTAATGTTGGAGGTGCCTAGTTGTTGAGGACTACTACAAAAGTGGAGTTGAAATATTCAACGGCAGACATGAAGGAATAGAGGAATCCACACCAGATTATTTGGCATGATGTTGACTGTACTGACTTCAAATCTTCTGAAGTTTCAAGAGAATTATTTGTGTTTTCACCATCCGGCAGAAATGCCAAAAAACAAATGTAGGCAGATAGTCAGGGATGTTTTCCCATATTGTCAGCTGATGCAATACTGGTAGATGCAGATAGTTGTATCCTAAGTGTCCTTACTGTGACAGATTTTTTTTTCTGCTCTGATAGGAAGCATTATTAGCTGCATCATGCCAAAGTCCCATTTGATGGGTCATCTGTAGATAGCTTCTAATCAATGTCAAAATGTCCTTTAATCTTCACATCATTTGTAATGCTGAATATAGGTTCATAGATTCATACATGGTTACTGGGCTACTGACTCAAAGGTCTAGCTGTGTGTACCCAATATAATACTAGAGAAACCCAATGTAAAAGGATCTTCCCTGAATTCAAGATCTTATTTAGCAACAACTGCCCATATCTAGGAAGATCATAGGTGAAATCCCCAGCAGGAATTTACGGTTTTCCATCCAGTCATCCAGGCTACATTTAAACAGATTCATAAAGGGACTTTGTTTGATGTGAAATGGTAGCCTATTCCAGAGGAGTGGCAACCTCTGGAGAGATATCCGTCTCTCCCGCAGGTCCTATTTATGTTGCAGGCCAGGTTAAGGCCCCTGGAGCAGGGGACTCTTTCCCATTTGAGTTGCGAATGTGCAGCATTTCCATTAGGTTTACTTTGTATGCCAGGAACAGGTCTCCTCTGAGTGCTCTGTACACTACTGAGTACATTGACAGTGACTTCAGTCAGTCAATGTATGACATGTGCTGGAGACCTGGAATCATCATGGTTAGAAATCTCTGAAGTGTCTCAAGTTGCTGCAGGTGCCTGGTAAGGTACATACCAAAGGGAGCATTGCACTCAATTATTGGCCTGATGGGGGTCAAGTACAGAGCTGTTATGACTCTTTTTGCTCTTGAAGCAATGCCTTTGCTACTGAGGTGTGCAACATAGAATGCTTTCCTTACCACAGTAGATAAATGGTGGTCAAAGGCTACACTCAACTTGCATTCCCAAGTTCACTACTGAGTTGGTACGTATGGTATTATTATTTATATGATAATCTGCAGGGATATCATTTTTACCAAAGGGATTGATAATGCATTTTCTAACACTGAGTTTGAGTCCCTGGCTTTTGTATCAATCATCGGTTTGTGGAAGTCCCTCTTGAAATATATTGACATTGTTTGCGGAATCAATGATTGCACCTAATTTACAATCATCAGCATACTTAATCAGCCACATCCCCTTTTGTTTTGGCCTGAATGTCTGAGAAGTATATTCCAAACAATAGGGGGGCCAGCACTGACCCCTGTGGAACCCCACTGTTGACAGGTCTGCTGATTGAGGTACAGTTCCCAATTTTGACTAAGTGCAATCTGTTGGTGAGCCAGGTAGCAACCTACCTGACGACATAAGAGTTGATATTCAACTGGAAGAGTTTATCAATGATGCCCAAATGTGGGATTGTGTCAAAGGCCTTGGCAAGTCAAGGTAGGCTGTATGCACAGATTTGCCTTCATCTATTGCTCTGGTGACATTTTTGAAAAAATCCACCAGGTTTAACAGGCATGACCTGCCTTTGTCAAAGCCAAATTGTATCAGATCAAGGGTTTGGAGATAATCTATACTCTTATTTATAAAGTCCACGAGGATTCATTTCATGGCCTTACAGATAAGGCTGGTTAAGCTTACGGGTATGTAGTTCCCAGGGTCTGTTGTTGTACACTCTTTATGATGGTGGATGACGGTTGCTGTTTTCCATTCAGCCAGGACAAAACCACTACTCAGGCTGTATTTGAAGACAGTATCTAATGTAGTTGCTAAGTCATGTTTTAGACCATTTAAAATGCAACCTGGGATGATGTCTGATCCCATAGAGGCTGCTTTTTGGCCTTGGAGAGAGCATTAATGACTTGCTCTTTGAAAATACAAGGTGGGGGGAGATGTACAGGGAAGTGCTTTGTGGAATGTTTGGAGGGGACAGGGGGTGAAATTTTCACCAAACCTGTCAGCTAATCAGTTATCTATTTTTTTGTAGGATTAATGTGTGTGTGATGCCATCCACATCTAGTTCAGCACACATCTGGGTCCTACCTTTTAGATTACGAATATAGCTAAAGAATGCCTTATAGTTATCCTTAGCTGTGGTTGCTATTTTTTTTAAATTGCCCTTAGATGATTTTATAAGTTGTCTTATTTGTTTTTTCATGCAGAAGTGGGTGTTCTTCCAGTGCTGGAATCTCTCATTTTTGTTGTTAGACAGGAACTTCTTCCTCTTGTTGTATAACTTATTAATGCTCGGTGTCTACCAGGGAAGCTTGTTTTTTCTTGAGAAACTTATTTTGATCATATCAGGTACAGCTGTGTCAATACATTTGAATAAGTGTTTGTACAGGGCATTTGTGTATACCTTATTATATTAGTCAATGCCATTTGTGGGACCAAGAGTTTGGAAATTATTTATGCTATCCCTTGGGAGGGTATTATTAGCTTTGGTGAATTTTTTTCAGCTGATTTCACCTAAGAGGGGTTCAGGTGTTATAGCTACTTCAAATGTGGCTGATTTGTGATCAGATTTAACTAGTGAGTGTCCTCTGTTTGTGGTGGTGCAATGGTTACCCGTGTTGGTGAGGAGCAGGTTGAGAGTATTTGAGCCGCTTGTGGGGTTGCATACTATTTGCTCCAAGGCAATAGTATTAACAAAGTCCAGGAACCTTTGTGTAAACATGTTGGTACACATGTTTCCCAGGCAATGGAGGGATAGTTATAATTGCCCATGATTAGAATGTTTGGTTGTAATGTGATTGACTCAAGTAGGTTTAACTAAGTACTGTAGAGTGGGTATCTTGCTTCATTGAAGGGGACCTACAGTGGATACAAAAAGTGTACACACCACTGTTAAAATGCCAGGTTTTTGTGATATAAAAAAAAAGAGACCACAATAAATCATTTCAAAACTTTTCCCACCTTTAATGCGACCTATAACCTGTACAATTCAATTGAAAAACAAACAAATCTGTTAGGGGAAAAATTATAAAAAAATAAAAAACTTACAGTAAGCTGGTTGCATAAGTGTGCAATCCATTAAAAGGTGCTTCAACAAAGTATTTGTTTAATTGCAACATTCAGTCTTAATGGGTAAGAGTCTATCAGCATGGCACATCTTGACTTGGGAATATTTTCCCACTCTTCCTTGCAAAAGTGCTCCAAGTCTGTCAGATTGCGAGGGCATCTCTTGTGCACAGCCCTCTTCAGGTTACCCCACAGATTTTCTGTTAGATTTAGGTGTGGGCTCTGGCTGGGCCATTCCAAAACTTTCATTTTGTTCTGGTGACGCCATCCTTATGTTGATTTGGATGTATGCTTGGGGTGATTGTCATGTTGAAAGGTGAAATTTCTCTTCATCTTCAGCTTTCTAGCAGATGCTTGAAGGTTTTGGGGCAAAAGTGACTGGTATTTGGAACTGTTCATAATTCCCTCCAACTTGAATAAAGCCACAGTTCCAGTTGAAGAAAAGCAACCCCAAAGCATGATACTTCCACAATCATGCTTCACCATGGGGATGGTGTTCTTTTGGTGATGCGAAGTGTTGTTTTTGTGCCAAACGTATCTTTTGGTATTGTGGCCAAAAAGTTCAACCTTGGTCTCATCAGACAATAGCACATTTGCCCACATGCTTTTGGGAGACTTGATGTATTGTTTTGCAAATTTTAGCCGGGCCTGGATGTTTTTTTCTGTGTAAAATAAAAAAAAAAAAAAAAAGGCTTCTGTCTTGCAACCCTACCACATAGTCTAGACATATGGAGAATTTTGGAGATTGTCACATGTAGTACACAACCAGTACTTGCCAGAAATTCCTGCAGCTCCTTCAGTGTTTCTGTAAGTCTCTTGGTAGCCTCCCTGACCAGTTTGTCTTGTCTGTCTTTTCATCAATTTTGGAGGGATGTCCACTTCTTTACAATGTCACTGTTATCCCATATTTTCTCCACTTTTTGATGACTGTCTTCACTGTGTTCCATGGTATATCTAATGCTGTGGACATTTTTTTGTACCTTTCTCCTGACTGATACCTTTCAACAATGAGATCCCTCTAAGGCTTTGGAAGCTCTCTGTGAACCATGGCTTTTGCTGTAGCAGGCAACTGAGTAAATGTCAGGAAAATCCTACTAGGACAGCTGAACTTTTATTTGTGGTTAATCAGAGTCTCTTTAATTGATGGCAGGTGTGTACCCAAGAAGACTGAATGCTATAATTAAATCAAAAGGTGCTTCAGCAAAGTATTAGTTTAAGGGTGTGCACACTTTGCAACCAGCTTATTGTACATTTTGTATTTTTTTATATATTTTCCCCTAACAGATTTATTTGTTTTTTAATTGAATTGTACAGGTTATAGGTCACATTAAAGGTGGGAAAAGTTTTGAAATGATTTATTGTGGTCTCATTTTTTTATATCACAAAAACCTGGCATTTTAACAGGGGTGTGGACTAAAGTATTTTAATAGAACATGCTTGTAATATTTACTCTGATGTCAGATGAAGTCTGACAATCTCTCAGTGCCAAGCTTTGAGGTCGCAGATGTTCTGAAAAATACAGCCAGGTGTGAGAGACCAGATAAAGCAGAAGTTATTGCAAAGCATAAATTATGGTTTGGGAGGTTACATAGTGTGGAAGCTAATTACAGAGAAACAGTCAATGACTTCTCAGCTGCAGAATGTATACACGCTTGCTCATGCATACATGTATGGTGTACAATGTGTAACAGAGAGCTCACAAGCTCTGTTTAAGTGACCCCTGTTTGACACACTGCTAGCAGGGGACTTGTTTCCATGTTGTTGGCTTCCAGTAGTTGGTAGGATACTAATTTGAGATTGTTGGTTGTTCTTGTCCCCTACTGACATAGCAGTGGACTTTGGAAAATGGACAAAGTAACAGGACTCACTGGTAAATGGTTTGTGCATGAATATATATCTGTTCATCACAGTGTAATGAACAGCCACTATGCAACTGCAGCCTGGCCTATTGCTGTGTAAGTGATGGCCAGCTGATTCACTGGAATCATTTTAGTGGATTTGCACTCATGGATGTGGACATATTGACCTAACATATGTTGCTCTTGTAGTAGAAGCCATGTATCATCGATTTCTATAGAACTGGCCATTTTTTCATGGTTGCTAATGTATATGACCTGTTCATATGCTGAATGATGGTCTGATTACATAACCTGACATTTCTCAGATGGAATGATGATGTATTTCTAATTTTATATCAGAACCTGATCAAAATGCATGTTTTCCCTTACACATGACCTGGTCTGATAATACTGTTTATTTCCTTTGAAGTGATATCTATCTAAAGTCATCAGATAGCACAATTAGGACACCCGTGGGGGCTCATGGCTATCTGTGAGATACCTGCTGTTCCGTTACCTTTTGTCAAACCTGTTCTTCCAATCTCAGTATCTATAGTAAAACACATTCATTTACATAGGAGTCCCAATGTCTGCAGTTGTCTTTCAGATGGAATCACTGACATCATCTTACTGTGCCTCTCCCTTCCTATTGAAAACACTTTGGGCCATTGTTATTCAACTGATCTCACACATTATGATTTCTGTAAGTCATTCAGAGACATATAAATGTTGTGTTTCCTGCTGAAGTAAGGAGGTGTCAACCCTGCACTTCAGAAGAAATGGTGCTGTGCTCTCTTGTAATGATATTTGCATCAAATACCTTCACAGACATTAATTTCAAATTGAATCCTGAGAATTTGCATCAAATACCTTCACAGACATTAATTTCAAACTGAATCCTGAGAACTGTTGTTTGTTCATTAATATTTGTCACTTCCACAGGGTACTTTCCTTCCATACTTACATGCTTACTCCAAGGCATCTTTCTCACATGCCTTGACAATAGTGTTTGTTTGAAAAGTGAGTGATGGCCAGTACACTGAATGTAATCATCTGTTTTCTGTCCACACAACAGATTAATTTTATTTATTTTTTTTAAATAGTGCTTGTTTTCAACTTTATCCAAGGTGGTGACAACAAACTGAATATACCTTCTAGAACTCAAAATAAAAATATAGACTATTTGTTGAAAAGGAGTACATGTATATATTAGTACTATTCTGGCGTACACAGTGAGTGCAATACTATAAACTGACATTTGCATTTATACAAGATGTACAAGTCATTGTAGAAAAAATAAATCAGATGTTTAGAAGAGGGGGCAGCCACGGTGGTGCAGCGGTTAGCATTGTTGCCTCAAAGCAAGAGGTTCTCCGGTTCGATCCTCGGCTGGGGTGTCTTCTGTGCGGAGTCTCCATGTCCTCCCTGTGGTCGCTTGGATTTCCTCCAGGTGCTCCGGTTTCCTTCCACATCCCAAAGACATGCTGTATATTCGACACTCTAAATTGTCCCTAGGTGTGAGTGCGTGCATGTGTGTGCCTTCAGTGGAAGGTTGGCTGGCAACTCGACACTGTAAAATTCTACTGCCAATCATGAGCAGACAGGTGATCCACTTTGGGGTCCCCTAACCGGGAAAAGCCGAAAGAAGAAGAAAAGGACAAGGAAGGGTATATGAGAGAGGAAAGGTGAATGATTCAGGGAGAGATGATTGTTTTTAATACATAAACAATGTGAAAGACAACAGTTTCATTCGATTTGACATTGAAGTCTCTTTGAATTCAATAAAGTATTCACTAACTGAGTAGCTGATGAGGGGTGTGTGTGTCTGTACGTATGTACGCACACATATATTATATGAGCTCTATTTCAGTATTTCCATATAGATATCTGTTCTACACATTTGTTTGGGAAGATATGTGTATTTAAAATTAAAATATATATATATATATATATATATATATATATATATATATATATAGTCAAAATCCACACCTGTCCCTACTTTTGGCTTACATGTATGCTCTGACATAGTACAATCCATAATTTTCGAATAAGGTGTTGGATTCGCATGAACAAATACTGACATTTATTTAGGGTTGCCAGCTTTCTTTGTGGCTATAACCGGACTAAGGTCACACCCCTCGCATCACCCATAACTCCACCCATTCCCACCCCCTCTCCCATCCATGCCCCACCCATTTTGTGACATCACCGTGACGGGAACACCCTCTTTTTCTGTTCCGGATGCCTGCTTTCAGCCGATTTACTATGCTTATCTATGTAAGCCGCACTGCACTGGAACCACAACAAATCCGCAATCTGTTATGCAGTCAGTGTCAATGATGCATCAGTGATGCGTCTCCCCTACACAGCAAGTAGGACCACTAATATCCCACTCCCATTTTCTGACTATGCTAATATGTGATCACTAATTTAACTGCTCCTGCAAAAATAAATAAATGGATTTGTACACTGGCCCCATGCCGTTACAAGCATGCCTACCTTAGCAAATAGCAACAAGAAACGACCCATAGGTTACAAAGACTTTCGAAGCCTACACAAGTTCCTACTCTAAAAGCTAATGGGTTTGGATGGTGCTACTATGAACGGGGGAGGGGTTCCCCAGCACAGTAAAATATTTGCATATATATTTCTGGTTTATTTATTTATGCAGTGAAATGATCTATATTAAGTTTCTACATTGTTAGTAGGAGAGTGTACTTTTATCACTAGTTCAAAATGAAATATGAGCTCTACTCACACAATATGACCTTTAAACTAATTATAATGCACCATGAAGGTGCATTCCACAATGCCAGATTACCTGCTGTACATATGTGTAGACATTTGTGAGCACATGCATGTGCTAACTAATGGCTCATATGACAATGGAAGAAACATAAAGAGTACATTTGAGGAAGGCATATAATGTTATTATAACAAACCTCTAGTACATAATTATGACTGCCGAATATGGCGATTAATATTGTTCCTGGGTAGCTGTCCAAGGTAATCAGTTATACCACAGCAATAGAGTTAGTGTTACTATTATAATGAGAGATATTTGTTTGAAAGCTGTTTGACTTCTGTTCAGTTTACAGTGAACTCTGGACATGTGGATACATTTTTAGTATTGTACAGGGGAAAACGGTTGATGTTAACATAAAGTATGCTACAGGACTGTTGCAATTTACTTTATGGCCAAGTGTGAGAATGATCTATGGCAGAATGGAGCTGACATAGTATATGCAGGAATGTAAAAAAGTGATATATTGTTAGCACAAAACTAAGTGTGATAATATATGCTGTCACATCATGTGCAAGCATAAATCAATATGGGATAATTAAGCACAGTGATATCAGACAATTATATAAAAATCTTTTAGACAATGCAAACAGAATAATTTTCAAGTATACCAAAATCGTAAAGCCCCCCAGGTGTCCTTACCTTGCCTTTAGAGGTTTGTCCTTTCCCTCATTAAAATTTCTGATTTGTAGCATGGCAGTTAACATTGAGATAACCAAGCATCACTAAAAATGCACTTAAAAATGTGTTATTGTTTTCATAAGATTCAGGATAATACAAAGACTTGTATTCTAGCTGTTATCTGAGTAAATAGTACAACTAAATAAATGTACCATGATTGTTGAACTTTGTTTTAACTTTTGAGTTTTACTGTGACAATATTAAGAGCTATGAGCAAGCGTGCAACTCGCTTATCCAATAAGCATGTCTTTTCTTCTAACCAAGTTAACAATTTCTAGACCACCTTCATGAAGCCATGATTCTTCTGCAAGCGGTACTTAGATAAACAGTTCACACCATCAGTATATATGGCAAATGTGTAGCCATTAATAACATTTAAATAATACGTTTGCCGTGTAGACTTTTGGTTGTAAACTCCGGGATGAGCCCGATTTCCATGATTCCATCATGTAGAAACATCCCGATGAACTAACAATCTTTTGAAGCGACATGCTCAGAATAACATAGTAACTGCCTGTATAATGCATCCATTTTGATTTTGTAATTCATACCCACACACATACAGAGACACAACTTCAGACAGTTCTCTATAATGTTAACATATTAAAACCAACTACGAAAACACAATAGCTTTTTAATCAAAATAGAGAAGCAAGCACAATAAGCGCAATCTATACACTATACAAGTATTAACTGCATTTACCTCATGTACAAACATACACTTTCAGCCTGCTCTGAGCAAGTCTCAGTCAGTATTTAAATTAAACCATGTTACTACAAATAAATATACATGCAGATGTACAATGCTCACTGCATTATATTTATAGACTACAAAATTATTTCTTGCTTTAACTGACTACTGCCTAATACATAAGAAACATCCACTGTAACAGTGCTTACCTCTGGTACTACTTCCGCCATTCTGCTACAAACTAAGTCATATGACAACCAGAATCAAACCTTGAAATACAACGTGTGGACGTGGTATTCTGGGAAGTGCAGTTTTACTACGAAAGGCCCCCCCTATTTTTGCTTTTACAACTATGCATGGACAGTAAGCAAGATCTCACCGTCCTCCACCACTGGTCCGCAGGCTACCCTCTGGTATGTTTTGGCTGCCCTTAGTCCATGATCAATGTCTCGCTTTCATCTGCAGCAACAGACTCTTTCTTACTTTATCAACACGAGTCAAACAAACATTTTGGCTCATTCAAAACCCGGACTTCACGTGTCCGGTTTTGAATGAAATTTGTAACCAGACAATTTGTCAGAAAACCGGACAGCTGGCAACCCTACATTTATTGCATCTTCACAAGTCTGTTTCATAAAAGGGATGCCAATTCACATAGTCTTATTCTGTGAGCCTATTAAATTAGTAGTGGTGCTATTTTGAAAAGTTTCTGATTTGGAAGCTTTCCACATGAGTTTGTGTTGACGGGATGATAGATATCCTTGCAAGTGTACAACTAAGACAAGCTGCATGAAGCAATCCCAACAGAAACTAGTGAGTCCCATAACAGGCTTGGAAGGTTGTTGTTAAGAAGAAACAAAACTATTTTATTGTTCAGCTTGGCATTACATAAGATGGTTTGGGTTGTGTTATGGCAGACTTACTGTGCAAAAATATCCAGGTGAACAGCCAGAAAGCAGTGCACAGTAAATATAATACTGTGAATATTTAAAAAAAATGATATATTGTCCTAAACTGTGGATTGATATTTGTGTTTTAATTTTTTTTTGACTTCTAATTCATGAGAAAGTGCTAGTCAAAAGTCAGGAATAAAGAAACTTGTGAAGGAAGAGTTTTAGTGACACACCAGGCTGTGATTTCTTTGATGTCTGTTGTCATGCAAAGTTGATTAAGTAGCTAAACCTAGCCAAGCTGGAAATGTGAGAGTCTGGCTCATTGAAGGAGGGGAGATGGGAGGAGTAACTTGGTCAGGAACTGCAACTAGCAAAACCGCTCTTTGTAAAAAGTCTTTTTTATCTCAGTAATTTGTTGACACTTTTGCAAGTTTTTTGTCAGAGAATGTGTAGTACATCAGTATGAACAACATTTGTAAAACTCAGTGCAGACAATGACACTTGATCTGCAGACTCTTAATCTTGGCAGTTTTTTTCAGGTTTCCCATTATAAGTGAATGGAAGTCTAATCTGACAACAAATGGTAGGGCTACTTTTTCTCACATTCAGGGCTCTCATACTGCATTTTGGGACAGTTTTACCTTATCAAGGGAAAAAACTCTCACCAGGATGTCTGCCCCCGTGAGGGCAGAAGGGGATAAAAAATAATAAAATTAGAATGAATACTTATTTTGTGGTAAGTGGCTTTGAGAGGTGCAGAAATTCATGACTCGATATCACTATCATCGTTACAATTAGTATTAGGTCCCCCCCCCCTACCACCCTCTTGACTAGCATTGTTTTTTTTTTTTTTTTTTTTTTTTTTTACAAATTAGCTTTTTTAGTAGACTACAAAATAAAAAGCAGACTAGAACATAGAAAAGTACTCTATACGTGTACCTTAATTTCCTTACCTGCATACTGTTTCTCAGATTGTTTTTTGAGAACCGGGTTGCGACTCCATTTACTGTTACCTCTCTAATTGGCCATTCCCCATGGTAACCCTCCTAATTGGCTGTTAATCCTCTCTTACCCTCCCACATCCAGTAGTGGCCTGCCAGAGCTTTTTTAAACCCCTTGTGCCAGCTTTGAATTGCCACAACAGCTGCACGTACTGTGGTGAGAGCGTCCTCACAGTAAGAATCTTGTAACTTTACAATTGCTGAGCTTTGTTTTTCCTTTTGCTTTTCCAGCATATTTACTAAACTTGTTACGCCTTTGCTTTTACCTGCTCATAGTAGTAATGTGATACTTTAGTTATTCTGAACAAACACACATACGACTAAAGCTTACCACAACCAAGTTATGACTGTATAAAGCCCTCCTCTTTCCCACCCCTAGTGCTATTTTAACCCTTTCTCCCCCCTGGTTTCCTCTCATTTTCTTTCACCCTTCTTTATACTCACAACTTCTGCCTTTTTACTTACCTTCTCCTGTTCTTACCTTCTACCTTACTGATTGTTTTCTCACTGCTTTTACCTTCCTTGGGTCTGCCCCGCTCCATTCGCCCTGTGGGCTCACTCCGCTCCCCTACCCTACCCCAATTTCCACCCACCCCCAGTGGTCCTACACTTATACTTCACTAACCACCCCCTTTTTCTCATCATATCATAAACCTCATCACCAGGCCACTCCCCTATCTCTTTCTTTCCTAATTAGTATTAATTAACTCTCTTTTGAACTACTCCCTCACTTTTCCTAACCATTCACTGCACTAACTACTTCCCAAATCTACCTCTTATAAACCTCCACTAACTTCTTATTTGCATAATTTAAACCCTTCTCAATATCTTGAAACACTCTCTCCTATTTTCTACTTCACCTACTCACACAAACTACTCTCAACTCATATCTACTTATTACTATGGCCCCCAACACACAAAACTATTTTCGCAAACATGCTACTCTTAACTACCACAATAGCCTCTCTTACCATACCTTATTAGCCTCTCTTACCATACCTTACTCACTCACCTTCTTTGAAAATCTTTCTCTACCTGAACAAAACCATCACTTCCAACAAACTTTGCCATCTTCTTTCATCTACTCCCTTAACCACAGTAACATAACCTATACCTCTACTATATACTACCAAAATATCACAGAGCAACCCATGTTACTTTCTTCACTACCAAAAAGAATTTTAATAATTTCTACAAAATCCTGAAATTTCTACAATATCCCCAGCAACACCCCCTCCTAGACGGTGATATTCATCCAAACCCTGGCCCCAATACTGACTATACCAATAACCTTGACAATTTAACATTGCCTATGATTTCTACATTAACTAAACCACCTAACTCCCTCCTGATAGCTCACCTTAACATTAGAAGTATTAATAAAATTTCCCACTTGCATGCACTGCTTGACGTGCACTCATTTGATATTCTATGTCTTACAGAGACTTGGCTAAAACCATCCACTGTAGACCAGGAAATTAGCCCTCCTGGCTATAATATCCTTAGATGTGACCGTAAAACCAAAAAAGGTGGAGGTATAGCCATTCTCTATAAATCTAATCTCCAAATTTCCCCCTTTAATGTGCTTCCATCATTAGACACCAAATCTGAAATCCTGACTACCAAACTCCAAATCAACAACTCCAAATTTATCTATCTAATTTGCATGTATCTCCCCCCAGGTAACAATACCAATACTCTTGAAAACTTACTTAGTTACCTCTCTACCCAACTACCCCAGGAGACCATTGTACTGGATGATTTTAACATCGACTGGTCTACCTGCAGTTCCCCTAACCCTACTAACCACATAAATCTCTTTGGATTCTCACAATTAATAACCACTCCTACTAGAATCCACAAACCTAGCAGTAAGGAAACTACTCTTGACTGGATCCTTATTAATAGCCACCCTGAAACTTATACTCTAGGAACCCTTCCCAATGATATCAGCGACCATATGCTTACCTACATTATTAGACAAAAAGTCCATATCCCAACTACTCATAATCTCAAAACCTCCCGCTCAAAAAAATTCTTTTATCCAGACAGCTTTCTAAATGAACTGCAATCATGTGACTGGTCACCACTGACCCATCTTGAACTTAATGAGGCTGTGACCTACTTTAACACTAACTTTCTTCAAATCCTAGTTTACCATGCACCTTATCACTCTACTAGAATAAGAACCGAATCTGCCCCATGGCTCACAAAACAAACTAGGCAAAAGATGCTCCTCAGAAATAAAATCTGGGCTAAATGGAGAGCTACCAAATGTCCATCAGATCACCTCCACTTTAAACAGTTAGGAAATGCTACCAAGAAGGATATTCTTAGAGACAAAAAAGACTTCTACCTTCATCTCCAACAAACCAGTCAACAAACTCCACAAAAAGTTTGGTCATGGATAACCAAACTTCTTCAGCCAGGTCACTCTACTACTCCTGCCCTAGCAGGTTTCAACCATAATAACTTCAACCAGATCCCTGATGCCTTTAATAACTACTTTACAGAAGCCATTCAAACCCTAGCCAATTCTTTACCTCCTTTTACTGCTTCCCCACTAAATACCTCCAAGACTTCATCTCCTACCTTTCAAATACAACCTGTACCTACATCTCTCATCTGTAAGCTACTTCAAAAACTGAAACCTTGCACCCCTTCTGCTGACCATCTCCCATCTGAATACCTACAAATTGCCACAAAAGCCATAGACTATCCCATCTCTATCCTTATTAACAGAACTATCTCAGAAGGCAAAATCCCTACCATATGGAATGTATCCCACATCATCCCTCTACATAAAGGTGGATCTTCTATTGAGCTTTCTAACTTTTGACCTATTGCCTTACTCTCCCCATTAGGTAAGATAATGGAAAAATGTATTCACAAACAAATACTTAACCACCTAATACAAAATAACCTACTAGCAAACTGCCAACATGGCTTCAGACCATTCCATAGCACAACGACTGCCCTCTTATCCTTTACCGACTCTATAAATAAAAATCGTAACAATAACTCTTTCCTCTGCACTATTTATTGACCTGTCAAAAGCCTTTGATATGGTTAACCATAACTTACTTCTAGACAAACTAAAGGCCCATTCTCTCGATCCACAAGCATTACAATGGTTTAGGTCTTATCTGGAAAATAGACAGCAAGCAGTACTTTGGGATAACAATCTGTCTTCATTACTTCCAGTAAATATTGGAGTACCCCAAGGCTCTATCTTAGGTCCCCTTCTTTTTTCCTAATTTATTAACAATCTACACATGAACATACCTCAAGCCACCTGCATTCAATATGCAGATGACTCCACCTTAATCTGTACAGCTAAGAATATAGCCTCTCTCCAGTCCCTCACCCAAACTGTTTTCATAATGTTGAAAACTGGTTTATGCAAGACTGCCTCCTCCTAAATCCCAAAAAAACAAAACTACTGCTTTTTACTCCAACTCATAAATCACATAATCCATTCTTCTCTGTAACCTCTAACAATGCTTCCAACATAACCCCAGATACTACAGCCTGCTTACTAGGTGTAACAATTGATAATCGTCTCAACTACGATGACCACATAAACTCCACCATAAAGTCTGTTAACAAAAAACTTGGTACCCTCTATAGAATTAAACCCTTCCTTACCCCTTCTGCCAGGAAAACTATTGCCCAGACCCACCTCATTTCTACCCTTTTCTATGCCTCTGTTATATATACTAACCTATTTAAAAACGACCTCTCCAAACTTTCTACCTGTTATAATAGCATAGCTAGATTCATCACATGCTCCTCCTTTAAAACTCACCACTGCCTCAACCTCAAACAACTTGAATGGCTAGAACTGCAGAACCATATACTCTGTCAACAATTACTTATCACTCAAAAGATCCTATACCACCCCAACAACACCCCTATCCTCACTAATCTGATTACACCATACAAAAATCTAGCTACACTATGCTCTGCTAATAAGCTCCTAGTTTCCTCGATTAAATCTAACAACAAAGCTGGTGACTCACTTTTTCTCGAACACAGCAGGTAAAAAACTGGAATCAGCTTCCTTCTGAATTATCAACCCTTGCTTCTACTTCTCTATTTAAAAAACATCTTAAAGAACATCTTAAAACTCATTGGCTTTGTCCATGTGCTAACCCAGAGTGATATCTTTTTCCCCTTCCTGCTCTTACCCCTTTCCCTACTCCTCTAACCTATGTCTCCAAATCTAGTTACTACTCTTTTCTTCATAGTAAGAGGATAAAATATAAGGGCTTTTCTCTCTTAATTGGGTTTTGCTCATACTTGCTATTACATTAAGTATAATTTTTTAGTATAATTTTTAGTATAATTTTCATAGTTTATAATTTTATTATTATAATTTTTCTTTTGACCAATGCTGCCTCTGTATTGTGATTTTACATGTCTTTTTATATATTGTTAACTTTGTCACTGTTCATGCTTGGAGCTTTTCTCCTTGGGCCTCTACTGAAAATGGACATATATCCAGTTGAACTAGCAGATCAACAAATGTAAAATAAAATAAATAAATAAAAAATAAATAATAAAATACATGTTTTTTCAGCATTTGTCCGTAGTGGTCCTTTAAGAACTATCAGCCAATAATGTCCAGAGCTAGTCTAGAATAATTCTGTCAGATGTGACCCAAAGGAAATAGCTATTGTCCTAGATGACAAATTTATTGCAAATTTACTCCAACCATGGTAACAGCTATGCCCCAGATTCCACAGTCCTAGTCACCCCTTTAATTACTATGGAACAAGTCCTCTCGACCCTCTCAAAAACTAAGAACACCTCATCCACGGGCCCAGATATCATACTGTGTTGTCTGATTATCAAACTAAATATGGCGGATTTGAATCCCTGCTTAACCTCTTTAATCTAATCCTCTCCACATTCCTGAAGCCTGGAAAACAGGCATTGTAATGCTGTTACACAAGGGTTCTCCAAATACATACACTGGTAGCTATAGACCCATTACTCTTCACTTACGTCACATATAATGCTATGGAACATATTATCTCAGACATCATTAATTGGGACATTGAAAATCTCAACACTGGGCACTCATTAATCTGGCTTTGTCAAAGGAAGGCCCTGTCTCTTCAGTTTTATTAATTTCTTTGAAAACATCATTGAAGCAACAGATTGTGTTTTTGCAGTGCACAGTATATCTGGACCTGGCCAGGGTCTGTGAGATTATTCCCCATATAGGCATCATTGACAGACTTGTAAATCTGAACATAAATCCTTGTATTGAATGGTGGATAGCTAACTGGTTGCCTGACTGAATTTATGTGGTTAGAGTCACAGGTGTCACTTCTGAAAGCAAAAAAAATTACCAGTGGTATACTGCAAGGCACAATGCTGAGCCTTCTCCTATTTGGCATCTGTGTCTCAGACCTTCAGAGAAACACTCCTAACCTGTGGTTACCTAAGTTTGCAAACAGCTATAAATTTGGTGGTGTTATTTGATCTTCCACTGATTCACAATTACACTAACATGTGTTAGACCATGTTAATAGTTGGTCTAAGGATGATGGTTTCAAATTAAATGTGAAAATAATGTAGTATAGTTAATTTTGGTAAACAAAACATTTTCCCTTACCATATAGGTGACATGTCAGTACAATTAGACATCCTTGTAAAGGATCTATGCACTCTTTTTGATAACTCCTAATCTTTTGCCCCTCATGTCGCCACTGTACTTTGAAAAGCCTTCTGTCTCTTCTCATTTCTGAAGGCATTTCCTCAAGGTACAAACAAGTCTTAATTCCTGTTTATTTGTACCTCATCAGCCCCACTGTTGAATATAATGCTCCTTTTAGTATTTATTTGTCTAAATGTGTTCTCCAACTTAAGAGGCTTCAGAAATTCCTAACTGAAAAGATTAATGTCCTCAAACATCTCAGCTATCAGCTCAGACTGACAACCCTTTCTCTGTACTTATTTTGTATATACTTCTCTGTGGAGATCTTAGTCCAACCTTTCAAGACATGAAAGATTCTACCATCTTTGACTTTCTCTTCCTTGGCAGAACATATAGGTTCTCAAATACTCAAAGAATCTAAACCATCATTAACAGATAATTAACCCCCACCTCTGGAACAGACTTCCACTACATGTCAAGCAGAGGAGCACTTTTCCCACATTCAAGGTAAACCTATATAATTAGATAGATAGCTTTAATTTATTCCTTGGTCTATCTTGTATTGCCCTCCTTGAAGCTGGTGGCAAATTTTGAATATTGGTTGTTTATTTATTTATTTATTTAGACTGGCTATGCCAAACAGAAGAGTGCAGTCAAAGTGGAGGCCCAAAAACCCCTAAACAGTTAACAATCCAAGAGATACTACCAGACCAAAATGGTTGCATTTTACTCAAAATTAATTTTGATTTTAAAGAAAACAGAGGAGTTCAGACCCATATTGTGATTAAACAAGTTTGTTCCAAAGGTAATTTTTGAGATGAACATAGTGCAGTCTATCCTTCCTTGTATTTCAGAAGCCCTGGACCTCCCAGATGCATAGTTGATGCATAAATTGGCAAGACATCCAGGAGGTTCTTATACTTCCTGGGGGAAGCCGTTCATTTTCAAATTTGGGCCCTTCTATTTGGTCTCACAACAGTAACAAGAGTATTTGCTAAAAGCTTTGCTATAGAAGAAGCTAACCAGAAGCTGTATGGAGTCAAGATATTCCTATACCTAGATGACTTGCAGGTAGCATCCCATACTTGAAAGGCATTGATGGAAGTATGAGACTTTACTGTAAGTATTCTAATCTTTGGAGATCACAGTGAACATAGTAAAGTCCCAGATGGAGTCATCCCAAGCACTGAAAGTCTTAGGGTGCCACTTTGGCACTCTTGACTTGCAAAATGACTCTTCCACAACAGGATCTTCGGTTTTGATGTCCAAAGTAACGGCCTCTGAAGTTGCAATTGCATGATGTCTCAAAGTTCTATGCCTAATGGTGGTTATGGATGTTCTTCATCTCACATTGCTGCAGTCCTTACACTTGGGTAGTCCGCTGTCCTCGGTCGGCCCGAATATCAAAGTATAAGGCTGACGTCGGTCAAGGCGCATTTGACTGATATCAGGACGTCAGGGTACAAATGCGCATGACCGACGTCATATCCTCAGTCTTTTTTGCCGCATGGTCCGATGCAGAAGCAGCGTTGCAAGTGCCGGTTGGCGTTCTGAAATTGTTTGATTTCGGAGTTTCAGACCGAGTCAAAGTTGGCTAAGTACCCAGTTGGGGAATATTTTAGTTTTTTCTTGCCTCAGTGGTTTACCGGATGTCAGAAAAAGTGAATAATTGTATTTCTTGTGGGAAACAGATACCGCATAGAGACTACCATACTTTGTGTATTCCTTGTTTAGGGCCTGAGCACGACGTTGTTGGGTGTCGCTCTTGTGCTAGATTCAATAAGCGCACTATTAAGAGAAGATTAGATTGTGCCAGGTTAGTCTTGAAGCGGTGCAATTATAAAATGCCGTCGGATGCTCCGGCGCCCGCTTCTTCAAGAAGCGCAAGGACAAAGCAGTTAAACCTAGGCTAGAGGAACCGTCAGTACCGGTCGCCGGTTCTTTAGGGGTGTCGGTGGAGCGGTGGTTCCACCGGAGGTTTCTTTGGGATCCCAGGGAGAGACTTTGTTATTGCAGGATGTGGCCTCTCAGGAGGCAGGCCAGGGTGATGGGGCTTCTCAGGTTACTATACTCCCCTCCCTGCCTAGGGTGGTTAGGCCCTCTCCTTCTGTTTCCAAGGCTTCTCCCAGGGGCAGGCCAGGTTTAGCTTCAGTTGGTGTTACCCCTAGCTCTTCAGGAACTGTGCCCAAGAAGCATATGCTTAAAATGGCAGAAGATTTGATTACTTTGATTAGGGGTTCTATGCCCCCTCCTGATAAGAGACCTAGGGTGGAGCCTGAGCTAGGGAGTCTTGAGCAGGCTTCAGATGTTTCAGAGTCTTCGGCTGAAGACTTGCAGGAGTACTCTCCTTATTCTGATTCTGATGTGGATGATTCTACTCCTTCTGCTTCTCCTCCTGAGGATTTTTCTTTTTCAGAAACTCTTCATTCCATGAGGGAGCATTTTAAGTGGGAAGGTCAGGACTTCTCTGATTCCAGGAAAAGGCTTAGGGAATTTTGTTTTTACCCCAGCATAGGCCTTTGGCTATACCTCCTGTTTTGGATGTAATGGAAGATGTTTTTACAGAGGCTTCTCTTAATCCTGATTCTTTGCCTCCTGCTCCTGTTAAACCGGATAGGTATTACAGGGTGCCTGAAGCTCATAAGTATCTTTTTAAGAGTCCTAGGGCGGACCCAGAAACTGTTAGCCAGGGGCCTAAAGGTGTTAAGGCTTCTGTTGTTAAGAATCCGGTTCCTGCAGACAAAGAGGCCAGGGCCTTGGATAGATGGGGAAAGAAAGTTTATACTTCTTCCAC
This sequence comes from Protopterus annectens, assembly GCF_019279795.1. Lineage (NCBI taxonomy): Eukaryota > Metazoa > Chordata > Ceratodontiformes > Protopteridae > Protopterus > Protopterus annectens. Next base: position 153,028,462 of record NC_056742.1, read on the forward strand.
TCTTGCTATGAGGGCTTTGAATTGCCAGTTTCACATGTTGAAATACCAAAACTATCTCCTTTCACAATTGAAGTCTAAGGTTGATGCTCTGGCAGAAGGTATTGATTGTAAAGAGTTGCAAGATTTAGTACATGTTTCTGAACAGGTGGGTAAGCATTCTTTGCAATGTGGTTTTGATGCTGTACAGGCCTCGTCTAGGGTGGCTGCCACTGGGTCAGTTCTTCGCAGGCACGCCTGGCTGAGGGATCAAAATTTATCTGAACATGTTAAAACAAGGATTTTAGATGCTCCTTTACAATCTGACGTGTTGTTTGGTCCTCCTGTTGAGGCAGTTTTAAAGAAAATGGAAGACAAGGCTAAGTCTATGCAGACTGTTAAAGATTTTTGCAGGTCCAGCCTCCAAAGTTTAGTAGAAATTGGCCTACTAAGGGGTGGGCGTATCCTTCTTATGATGCCCAGTCTAGGGGTAGATCTAGACGTGGTAGGGGCAGAGCTCAGGGCTCTTTCAGGCACAGTCCTGCACAGTCTTCGGGTGAGGGCAGGGGTCAGTCCTTTCGTAAACAGACCCAATGACCTACCTTTTCAGCTGCCAGAGCCTTCTCGTCTGGCAGCACCTTTGGGAGGAAGGTTGGCACTTTTCAAAGAAAATTGGAGTTTAATTACCCAAGACAGATGGGTATTGGATATCATACACCACGGTTACAGGTTTTATTTCCATACCTTGCCTCCTTTCAAAGGCATGCCAGACGTTCCTCCTCAACAAAGAATAGAGGCTCACAAGCAAGTTTCTCTGTTACCAAACGATAAAAACAAACAGTTGACCCAATATCAGGGCACTAACAGATAACAAATGAATGACCAGGCCACTGCACAACGTAGGTTGAAAACTTCAGTACTTATTCAAGCCAAAACGAACCAACAGCAGGACACCAGTTTAATCCAAAAATACAAAATTTTATTACAGACTTAGCGCTTTCACCTTACAAAGGCATCATCAGAGTCAAAAAGCTGTTGCATCAACTCACTTTTAAATAATAAAGTCTGTAAGTAATAAAACAATAAATCAATTAATGCATTAATTAATTAAACCATCATCCAGTAAAAACATTTTCACAATCAAACATTGAAAGTTGTACTAAGTCACCTTAAAGGGCCTTTGCAAGAAAAATATTTTAAATTACACTTAATACAGTTGATATACCAGAGCAAATATGTTAATAATTATGATAATGTTGAAGTGTTAAATAACCTACTTAATGAACTGATTTCAATATTTATATTTCTTTAAGATCTGAAAGTACTAAATAACATTCTTGTTACAAATGTTGTTACTAAATAGTTCTATCATATTTTATTTTATTTAATTATTTTAATAATTATAGTGCAAATAAATGTACATAGGTCAGTCCTATAGAACCTGGGATCTATGCCAAGAGGGTTTTATAGAAATAAAATCATTGAGTCAGGGTAAGACATGGCATTCAGCGAGCTGCCACTCCATCTCTTTTAATGCCTTGTTCTTAATATCACCACGGTGATATTAAGAACAAGGTTGATAAAGATGGAGTGCAGCTTCGCTGAATGCCATGTCTTACCCTGACTCAATGATTTTATTTCTATAAACCTCTTGCATAGATCCCAGGTTCTATAGGACTGGACCTATGTACAAATATTTGCACTATAATTATTAAAATAATTAAATAAAATAAAATATTATAGAACTATTTAGTAATAACATTTGTAATAAGAATGTTATTTAGTACTTTCAGATCTTAAAGAAATATAAATATTGAAATCAGTTCATCAAGTAGGTTATTTAACACTTCAACATTATCAAATTATTAACATATTTGCTCTGGTATATCAACTGTATGTAATTTAAAATATTTTCTTGCAAAGGCCTTTAATGACTTAGTACAACTTTCAATGTTTGATTGTGAAAATGTTTTTACTGGATGATGGTTTAATTAATTAATGCATTAATTGATTTATTGTTTTATTACTTACAGACTTTATTATTTAAAAGTGAGTTGATGCAACAGCTTTTTGACTCTGATGATGCCTTTGTAAGGTGAAAGCGCTAAGTCTGTAATAAAATTTTGTATTTTTGGATTAAACTGGTGTCCTGCTGTTGGTTCGTTTTGGCTTGAATAAGTACTGAAGTTTTCAACCTACGTTGTGCAGTGGCCTGGTCATTCATAAGTTTCTCTGTTACTCCAAATAGGGGCCATACAGCCGGTTCCTATGCCAGAAGTGGGCCTAGGATTTTATTCTCGCCTGTTCCTAGTACCAAAGAAGGGGAACACGTGGAGACCAATTTTGGATTTATCTACCCTCAACACTTATCTGGACATTCCCAAGTTCAAAATGTTGACGTTACAGCAGCTTTTACCTCTGCTGGGCAAAGATCATTGGATGGTAACTTTGGATCTCAAGGAGGCTTACCTTCATGTTCCTATCAGACTAAGTTGCAGGAAGTATCTGCGTTTTCGAGCTGGGACTTCTCACTATCAGTTCTCTGCATTGCCCTTTGGCTTATCTACTGCGCTCAGAGTGTTCACGAAAGTTCTGGCTCCAGTGATAGCTTTCTTCAGGCTAAAAGGAATACAGATCTATCCTTATTTGGACGACTGCCTGATTCTGGCTCAAGGAAGGGAAGAGCTTCTTCATCATTTGGAATATGTGATAGCAGTGCTAAGATGCCTGGGGTATTCTGTGAACGAAATAAAGTCCAGTCTAGTACCCTCTCAGGACATGTGCTTTCTGGGTGTGAGACTGAATACAGCATCCCAGATGGCCTTTTAACCCCGGACAAACAAAAGAGTCTATCCCTTTACTTCCATCAACTATCTCATCAGTCCGGGCTGACTGCAAGGACAGTCCTTCAAGCCTTAGGGTTCATGGCATCTTGTATTCTGGTGCTTCCCAATGCCAAACTGCATATGAGGAAGCTGCAATGGTATCTCAAAAATGTATGGACACAGCACTGCCAGGATCTGGACACTGTCATTCAAATAATACCTTGCATTCAAAAGGAATTTTTGTGGTGGGCTCAGGAATGTCACCTAAACAAGGGACTCTCTGTGACCCGGCCAGAGGCGAGTCAGATTTTAACGACAGATGCCTCAGACAAAGCTTGGGAGCTCATCTAAATGGAAAGTGGATACAAGACAAGTGGCCTGCCAGACTACAACATCTACATATCAACCTGAAGGAGATGTTAGCAGTCCAGTTTGCATTAATAGCGTTCAAGGAGTTACTTCTTCCAGGGCAGGTGTTGATTCTAACAGACAACACAACTGTCATGTGGTACATCAACAAGCAAGGGGGAACGCATTCTTATCCTCTATGCAGGCAAGCAATGATTTTGTGGGAGACTGCTCTCAGTTTACAGCTCAATCTTCAGGCAAGGTTTCTGCCAGGAGCACAGAACTCCTTAGCAGATGTGTTGAGCAGGCAATTATGGATCCCCACGAGTGGAAATTGGATCCTCATGTATTTCAGAAATTGACAGTGTCATGGGGAACTCCAGACATAGATCTGTTCGCTTCTCCACTAAACCATCAGCTGCCAAAGTTTTGCACAAAAAGGTTTCATCCCACAGCTTGGAGAGTGGATGCTCTTTCTTTCAATTGGAGCAATCTTCATGTGTATGCCTTTCCACCTCTGCCTCTCCTCCCAAAGGTACTTCTAAAGGTCAGACAGGACAAACCAAGGATGATTTTAATAGCTCCAGATTGGCCTCGACAGCACTGGTACCCATTACTGAGAAGTCTAGTACGGGAGCCTCCATGGCCTTTGCCTTCGATTCCACACCTGTTGTCACAGGAGGACAGCCATTTGCTCAATGTCAAGCTTCACTCTCTGCACCTAACAGCCTGGCATATTCTGTTTTGAACCATAGTGGGCCTCCACTTCCTCAGCAAGTTTTGAATGTTATTTTGGAAGCTAGAAGGCCTAGTACAAGGAAAGTGTACGCAGATAAATGGAAGAGATTTTTATTTTGGAGTGCAGCAAAAGATTTTGATGTTTCTGAGCCTAATTTGAGTGTGGCTCTTCAATATCTTACTGAGTTACTGGACAAAGGTTTGTCTTTCTCTTCTATTAAGGTTCATGCTGCAGCAATTTCGGCTCACTATGATTGTGACCCACCATTGTTTTCTCATCCTTTGTTCAAGCAATTTCTTAGAGGGGCAAAGAATATAAGACCCCCACGAAAAGCTCCTACTCCTGCTTGGGATCTCAATTTTGTGTTGGAGAAACTCACTCTACAACCTTTTGAGCCTGCAGCTACTTCTGAGTTGAAATATTTATCATGGAAGACTGCTTTTTTGTTGGCCATTACCTCTGCAAGAAGGGTTTCTGAATTGCAGGCCCTTATGGCGGTTGAGCCTTTCTTGATTTTCCATAAGGATAGGGTATCTTTACGTACTAATCCTTCCTTTATGCCTAAAGTGGTTTCTAGTGTGGCTTTAAACCAAACTATTCATTTGCCTACTTTTTATGCAAATCCCCAAAATAAGGGGGAAAAGATTTTGCACACTTTAGATGTACACAGGCAGTTGCGATATTATTTGGACAGAACTAAAGGGTTCAGGCAGTGTCAGCAGTTGTTTGTTTCTTTTGCTTTGGGTTCTCAGGGCAAGCCTGTGTCAAAACAAACTGTTTCTAAGTGGATTGGGTTTTGCATTGCTTTCTGTTATTCCCATCATGGCAAGGAGATTCCAGCTGGGATTAGGCCTCATTCCACTAGGGCTACTGCCACTTCGACAGCCTTTTTGAGGGGAGTGGCAACCAAGGATATCTTGGAGGCAGCTACTTGGAGTTCAGTGCATACTTTCTCTAGGCATTATCACCTACCACTTTACTCTAAATCCAGGGCTGGTTTTGCCACTGCTGTTTTGTAGGGCATTTTGGCAGCTCCTGCTTCCTTGTAGTTTGGCCATCCTCCCTTACCTCTGCTTTGGGATTCTACCCAAGTGTAAGGACTGCAGCAATGTGAGATGAAGAACATAGTACAGTTTTGTACCTACCATAAATGTAGATGTTCGAAGATCCACATTGCTGCAGTCCAATTTACCCTCCCTCCTTCCCCTCTGTAGTTAGAGGTGGTTGTGTGGGTTGGGTTGTAAATATTGTGTATATTGTATATATTATACATATAATTAGTGCAGGGGTGGTTGGTTGTTTGTTTGCTGTCTTTTGGTTTTGACCTTTATGTTTAGGGTCTTCTGACATCTGGGGCAAGAAAAGACTGAGGATATGACGTCGGTCATGCGCATTTGTACCCTGACGTCCTGATGTCAGTCAAATGCACCTTGACCGACGTCAGCCTTATACTTTGATATTCGGGCCGACCGAGGACAGCGGACTACCCAAGTGTAAGGACTGCAGCAATGTGGATCTTCGAACATCTACATTTATGGTAGGTACAAAACTGTACTTTTTCACTGTTCAATTTTCTAGGTTCCATATGAGGTTCTTAGTATGGGCCTTCAAAATTCTGTGGTCCCAGTGTACAGATCTCATGTGTACCTTTAGAATCATATCTCATGTCTTCAAAAATCATCTCATTTGGTGGCTTTACTACCCAACCTTTCTCTAGTCTGTCAGTTTGTTACCCCCCAGTTATGTATTTATATAGATATATATATATATATATATATATATATATATATATATGTGTGTGTGTGTGTGTGTGTATATATATATATATATATATATATATATATATATATATATATATATATATATATATATATATATACACCCCCACAAAAACCTATGGGACGAAACCTGGTTAATATTTTTAGGAAGCATTTCTAGGCTTAAAAAGGTCCTCTAGGGTCATTAGCCTAGTAATTCCCTGTGATCCTATAAATTTCTGAATGGGGTGTAGTAGCCATCCACACTGACAGTATTGCAGTGGTGTAAAATATTAACAAAAGGGGAAGTGTACAGTATTATCCCGGTGTCAGGAGGCCATGAGGGGCTATGAGGACGGGTTGATCTGATGTTGTCCTTTTCATTCTTCCTCACGAATGAGTCTAGGATCTGATCCTGGGTCCCAGCTTGGCTGCATTTACAAGACTTCGGATCCAAATCTTGAGTTTCTCCCTCTACCCATAATGCTCTATTCCATCCCCAACTCCCAGAGGATCAAAGATCCAGTCCCGAGAGTAAGAGTAACTTTTTTTAATCTTTTTTTGGTTAACTCTAGTCCTATTTTTCTTCAGATTTCTTCATATAATTACCCTTAAAGTTTATTCTCCTCCCTCAGCTGTTCGCAGGCATTAGGGTTTTTCTCTAATTACTGTTGTCTGTCCCTCGTCTCATGTCTGGCACTCTATTTCACAGTTTTCTTTATACATTTATATATTTCTATTATGGTCTGAAAAAAAAAGCTGTTTTCCTTATATCTGTTTAAACATTTCAGGTTAAAATTTAATGTAGATTGAATTTTTAACATTCTAGTTAAACTTAGTGTTGTTTGAATTTCTTCCTGTTTAGAGTTTACTGCCTGTCTGCTACTGTCATGTCTGAGAAACCCATGGGTTTTAAGAAGTGCACTTCTTGTGGGCATACGGTTCCTAATTCTGATGCCCACAAGAAGTGTGTATACTGTTTAGGAGTGGCCCGTCTGGATTCTCCATGTGACTTTTGTGCAACGCTTAATCTGAAGGCCCTCTCAGATCATACAAACAAGCTTGTTACGAAAGGATTACTTCCTGCCGGAGCTTAAATCCCCTCAAAACATCCTCAAGTGTTTTCAGAGCTGGGGAAAAGACACCACCCCAAATCTCATAAAACCTCCTTGGAGCCAGCTGAAAAGTTGCGAAAAGTCTCAGATCCGAGGCCCATTGGGCTGCCCTCGGATCCTCAACAGCCTTCGGATCTGACTAGCTCAGCCCCTACTACCAGTTCTCCTGTTCCATCCATCTCTTTCTTGGATCCCAGACTTTTTTATCTGATGAGTAGAGACCATATGCCACAATTTGCATTGAAACCAGTGTCTCCAGCTCTGCCTCCCCGGTTGCTTCATACGTCAACAAAGTTCTCTAGGACGGCATCCACAACTTCATCTAAGTTCTGACAGATGCAGACATGGACAGGATGATGTGGAGATTCCTTAGGGCTGAGATTCAGATGGGGGTCCTGCCAGCTCCATCCCTACCAGATCCGTGAGCACACCTGCTCAACTGATACTGTCTGCTTCTCAGATCTGACCTGCAGCTTCAGAGTCCAAGGATCCAAGATCCTAGAGAGGTTCAGTTTCAGATACAAGAAAGCTCCCTTCCTCGACTCCAACAGAATCCCTGACCAGTCCTGCCTTTATACCTTCAGATCAGAGGGATTCTTGGATCTGACAAGTCTGCATCTGATGTGAGGGATTGGGTTAGGTTCCTACTTTATTGGATCCTTCCCTTCCACTTGGTGCCTCGTCCCTGGACAGCTCAAATCTGATTCTCCTGGACGGCTGAAATCCAGGGTTGGCCCCAACCTTTCTGCTTTGGCCCCAAGGAGGAGGTAGAGGTTTCTCTGGATCCATCAGCCTTCCAGGTAGTAGAAAAGGCTTTCTTTTTGCATAGACAGCCGTCCTCTCTAGTCTCAGATCCTATACCTCTTCCCTCATCGGGTCTGAGCTTTGAGTCCATCATTTTTGCTCCTCACGGTAGCCTCCTGCCGGACTTGGAAGGAACTGGACACTGTCAGGCCTATCCCCCAAGCTCCTGGATAAGTTTTTAGTCCCCCCTTTGGATCGACGTCACTGGAGCAAGGGAATCCCAATTGATGGTATGGTTGTGGTGGCTGCCACTAAGGTGGAACTAGAGGAGTAAATCTCCTCTGTCCATCCACCAGACAGGGAGTCCAGAGTGATGAATAGATTTGGAAAGCATGTTTATGCCTTAGTCACTTTCGCACTGAGATCAGTACATTACCTGGCAAATTTTACTTGCTTATAGAGAGATTTGATCAAGGAGCTTTCAAACTCTCTCATTGAGACCATGTCAGTAGAGGATTTCAAGAAGGTGTCTCCTTAAATGGCGACTCTTTTCTCTGTTGCCAGTTCATCGATGAGCGTATCTCATGAGCAGCCGGTTCAGGCATAGCTATTAGGAGACATGGCTGGATGTGGCTATGCGACTTTGCGGAATCCTTCAAGACATCTTTTGTTAATGCCCCCTTTGTTGACTCCTCCTTGTTTGGGCCATCAGTGAAAGACATGCTCACCCGCAGTGAACAGGATGGAAAGACTCAGTCTGCCATTGGAATCAAGTTTTCTACTCCTCAACGTTCATTTTCTAGGAACCAGCAAGGTGGCAAAAAAATGTGGTTCTGAAAATCTCAGGCACCTGTTCAGGTCTTGCGTGGAGATACTTACTCCAGAGGCAGAGGAGGAGGTTTCAATGGCAGACATCTCCCCCGAGGCTGAGGGGGTCCGCAAAACCAGGGCTTCAGAGACTCCTTCTCTGATAGGTCCTATTAGCACTCTTGAAGTGTTGCCCAACTGTCCATCTCTGGAGACTGTCGGGTCATTTCTCCTTGTAGTTGGACGCCTGAACAAATATCACAAGAAATACATGGGTGCTAAGAATCATATCCAGAGGTTACTACATACACTACTTACACTTTTCCCTTACACCTCCTGTCCAACGGAAGAAACTCCCTGACATTCCACCTAGTCAGAGGGAATTCACAGCACAACAAACTCAAAAGCTGCTACAAAAAAAGAGTCATCCAAGAGGTCTCACTTGAACAGATAGGATTTGACACAGTGCCCTTTGGTCTCACCAAAGCTCCCAGTGTGTTCACCAAATGCATGGCAGTCATGGTAGCTCACCTGAGACTCAAAGGATTCCAGATGTTTCTCTTTTCCGATGATTGGCTCCTCACCACCCCAACCAAGCATCAACTTGCTTCGGATTTCAGTTCCCTAAGCATTACAATAAACTTTGTGAAACTGAAGCCGACTCCTGTACAGACACTGGAATTTATAGGAACTCAATTGGATACTGCGACCCAAGTGGCATCATTACCTCTTCATGTCATTACATCATTGAGAAATCAGGTGCGGGACTTACTGACTCATCTGTCTTCTCCAGCAAAACTAGTGTTGCAAGCTCTTGGGTCAGTGTCAGCTGACATTCTTCTAGTTCCTCTAGCAAGATTATTTATGCAAATCCTTCAGTGGGCACTGGCAGTTCAGTGGTCCATTCTGTACCAGCCTCTATCATTTCCAGTAAAGCTCACTCCAATTTGCAAACATCATATTCGGTGTTGGTTCCAGTCAGATCACCTCTTTCTGGGCAAACCATTCTCTCTTCCTCCCCCAACAGCTACAGTGACCACGTATGCTTCCCAACTCCAGTGGGGGTGCAGCATTTAATGGGAAAGCTGGGATAAGACACGTGGTCCCATCTCTGAGACCAAGTTGCATGTCAGCATCTTAGAGATGAGAGCAGTCATCCTAACGTTGCAATTTTTTCAGGACGTTTTCTCCCTCTAGGGAATATACTGACAACATGTCAGTAGTCTGGTACATCAACAAATGAGGAGGAACCCATTCCTACCAGTTGTACAGAGAGGCCATGAGGGTGTGGGAATGGGGGATCTATTCAGACCGCTTTCTTATTGCAACACATATACCAAGGAAAAACAACTTGCTGGCAGACAAACTCAGCAGGTCCATCTTGATCCCTCACAAGTGGTCCTTCAATCAAACAGTAGCGAATATGACCTTCAGCTGCTGGGGCCAGCCTTTCTGCAGTCTATTTGCCTGTCCCCTCAACAACAACTGCAGCACATACTTTTCTCTGATCCCCCCTCCTGGGGAGTCACAGAAGGATGCACTGATTCATAACTGACCCTCTCATCTCCTGTATTCTTACCCCCCCTCTCCTGCTGAACCAGACATTTTTACTGCTGATCCAAACATTTTTACAACAAGTTAGCAGGCTGAAGAGCTCAGTCATCCTCATTTCCCCCTTCTGGCCTCGACAGGTATAGTTCCCCTTCATCTGGTCTCACTTGAAATATCCTTTACGGATACTAGAGCCCACTCAGGATGTCTTATCTCACCCATTAGGAATCCAACACCCCAGTCATCATGCCCTCAAACTGACCACATGGTTTCTCCACTTCCAGTGATAAGAAGACAGTCCAGGCTGACTTCCCCAGTTCGTGACATTATCTTGACCTCCCAGAAGGACTCCACCAAGAAAGTGTACAGAAGCAAATGGAAGAGGTTCTCCATATGGGCTTCCAAACAGAATATTAACCCTTTTTCAGCACCTAGTTCATCCATCCTCCTTTTTCTCACTGACATCTTCCAGATTATGTAAAGCTTTCTTGAAGGGAATTTTCCTCCTTAGACCTCCAGTAAAGGATACCTCTTCTCCTTAGGATTTGGCAGTGGTCCTTCAGAGGTTAACTCAGAAACCCTTTGAACCAGTGGACAAATAAGACATGAAGTTTCTTTCTTGGAAAACCATCTTTTTAGTAGATATCACTTCAGCAAAAATAATTTCTGACCTCCAAGCTTTATCGGCTAGGCCTCCTTATATTACTTTCCATAGGATAGGGTGCTTCCCTGAACCAACGCTTCCTTTTTGCCTAAAGTAGCCACAGAGATTAACATTAACCAGTCTTTGCAATTAAAAGGTTTCTTTCCAAATTTTACTAATAAGGGCAAATATATGCTGCACCTTCTTGATGTCCACAGGCAACTACGTTTTTATCTTCACAGAACGAAACCATACAGGAAGTCTGATCAGCTGCTTGTATCCTTTTCCCCTAAATGCCTGGGTTAGGCAGTATCCAAAATTACTCTGAACAATGGATTACTGATTGTATTTCGCTGATTTATTCTCAAAAAGGTTTGGAGTTGCCTCGTCCTCCTAGAGTGCATTCCACTAGATGTATGGCTATTTCATCTGCCTTTTCTTCAAGAGCCTGCATTGAGGACGTCAGCACTGCAGCCACTTGGTCAAAGACTCATACCTTTGTTACACATTACAGATTAGACATTGTCTCCAGAAGCAGAGCTTCCTTTGGTTCGAGAATGCTCCAGCATGTCCTTCTTTGAGGGCCTCCCGAGAGTTATGTAGCTGGGGACTCTGACCCATTCGTGAGGAAGAATGAAAAGGACAACATTAGATTTAGAAGTTATGTACTTACCATAACTTAGCATTTATGTTACTGCCATTTTCATTCCTCCTCACATTCCCTCCCAGCTATCCCCCAGCCCAGTCACTCCTAGAAGGATCTGTAGATGTTATAGGAATGTTTGTATCCAGCATGGCCGCATATCCAGCATCTGATCCGAGCTCCAAGCTCCTCCCCTTACCCATAATGCTCCCTGTCTCTTTCTTCCCTTCAGATCTCATTTGCCGCTGGAAAAGCAAGCATCCTGATCCAAGTTCTTAGCTAGTCATTTGGGATAAGTGAGTGTATTTTTGTGCTTTTTGCTTCCCTCCTTACCTTTTCTTCCTAGCTTTGCTACCTATCCTTCCCGTGTAGTCGTCGGTATGCAAAAAAAAAAAAAAAAAAAATTCTTCTCCCTTTTTTCTGTCTGTTCTTTTACTTAGTGCAAGTGTGTGTGTTCTGGGCCTGTTTTGGAACATGGCTGAAACCCCTAAACTTGGTTTCAGAAAGTGCACAGAGTGTGGCCATAAGTTCTCCCCAGCCGATGGCCATACTCTGTGCATGGTGTGTCTGGGGGCAGCCCACCTACAAACCTCCTGTCCTATCTGTGCCAGGTTTAATTCCAGGGCACTGAAGAACAGGAGGGACAAACTCATTCTCAAGGGCCTACTTCCCTCTTCAGGGGCTGTAGCCCCTATGCCCCCCCACATCAGGTGCAGCTTTAACTTCTACTTCTTACCCGGAGGAAGTCTAGGAAGGACAGGGCAAGGAAGCAGCCTCCCAACCACTCGGCTCCGGCTGGCCCGCCGCTGAAGGTTAGGCCAGAAACCAGACCTGGATCCTCTGAAGTCAGTCGCTAACACCTCCATGCGTCTCCTCTCCCATGCTACTGAGGGAGCCGCTAGGGCAGCCAGTACAGGCAATGCCATCAGGTGACATGCCTGGCTCAGGCTATGTCAGTTCTCGGAACCCTTCAAGGCGTTGTTCACCAATGCCTCGTACGATGGTTTACTCCCTGTTTGGGAAGTCAGTACATGAGACATTGGTCCAGAGTGAGAAGGACGGGAAGACACTGTCTGCCATCGGGATCCACTTCTCCCCCCTCAAAGATCCTTTTGTAGGAATCAGTGAGGGGCTAAGAAGATGTGGTTCCAGAAGTCTCAGGCATTTTCCCGGGACACCTAGGACTCAGCATCGCCCAGAGGCAGGGGGTTTGATAGACGCTGCACTAGAGGTAGAGGGGGGCTGAGAAATTACAGGTCTCGAGAACCGTTCTTGGACAGACCCGCACAGCAGCCCTGAAGGGCTGCCTGACTGCTCTTCTCTGGAGGCAATTGGGGGCCAGTTATTGCTACACCCAGCGGAATAGGAGTCCATAACAACAGATCATTGGGTGTTGCAGATCATATCCAGAGGGTATTCAATCCAGTTCCTCGAACCACCCCATCCTCCCAAACAACTCCTAGATGTCCCACCTGCACGGAGGGTGGAAGCAGTGCTAGAAATAGAAAAGCTGCTAGTAAAACTAGTCATCCAACCTGTCCCCCTCAACTAGTCCAAATCAGGCATTTATTCTAGGTTCTTTTTAGTGCCAAAAAAAATGGGGGACCTAAGACCCATTTTACATCTATTTACCTTGAATCTGTCAGTGACCAAGATGAAATTCCGGATGGTCAAACTTCAATCCATCGTGCCCTACCTGCAGGTGAATGACTGGATGTGCTCAATCGACCTCCAGGACGCGTACTATTATATCAAGATGGACAGGTGCTCTCGAAGGTTTCTCCACTTCTGGCTAGGAGCCAGTCATTATCAGTTCAGAGCCCTTCCCTTTGGACTCACTACAGCCCACAGGGTGTTGACTATGGTGATGGCAGTAGTAACGGCTCACCTGAGGCTTCAGAGTGTTCAGGTCTTCCCTTACTTGGATGATTGGCTCTTCGCTACCCCTTCCGAGCATCAACTTTGCCAAGCCAGGGATTACTTCCTCTTACTAGCACAGAGACTGGGCATCACCATCAATCTCAATAAGTCGTTGATGGCCCCTATTCAGACCTTAGACTTCACTGGGGCTCAGTTGGCCACTGTCCAAATGAAAGTTTTCCTTACCCCAAACAGGATACACAGCCTGAAGCTACACATTCTGTATGTTCTTCAAGCCCAATCTCTGACAGCAGAAACAGTACTGAGGGCATTGGGGTCTATGACTGATACAATCAACCTGCTACCCTTAGCGCGCCTTCAAATGCGGATTCTTCAGTGGACTCTTGCTGTCCGGTGGTCTCTGTTGGCTCTGCTGTTGTCTCATCCCGTACAAATCTGCCGAGTGTGCAGGGACTCCCTTCGGTGGTGGATTCATTCCCTGGACCTAATCAGGGGATGTTCCTTTCTCCCGTCCTTTCCCATGACCACGGTGACCACGGATGCCTCCCAGCTAGGGAGGGGGAAGCATTGCTTGGGAAGGACAGTTCAAGGCACATGGTCCCCATTCGAGACCAGTTTGCATATCAGCATCCTGGAGATGAGGGCGGTGCTTCTTGCGTTGTAGGCCCTTCATGCCCATCTTCCTCTAGGGTCAGTTGCTATCCAGACAGACAACATGTCGGTGGACTTTACATCAACAGATGGGGGGAACCAGATCTTTACCCCCTTTGTCGCAAAGCCGTGGGAATGGGTGATCTCCACCGGCCGTTTTCTAGTAGCAACGCACATTCCAGGACGGTCCAACATTCTAGCGGACAGGCTCAGCGGATCTATCCTGATGCCTTACAAGTGGTCTCTGAATCCTTCAGTAGCGGAGCAGATCTTTCTAAAGTGGGGTCATCCTTGCTGTGATCTATTTGCATCTCCTTCCAATGTGAAATGCAGCAAGTTCTGTGCTCTGAACTCCCCTCAGGGGGAAGCCTCCAGAGACGTTCTGATTCATGCTTGCCTCGCGGTCTTCTTTATGCTTATCCGCCTGTGCCCTTGATATCAAAGTTTCTTCAGAAAGCTCACAGACTGGGGAGCTTTGTGATCCTCATTGCCCCATTCTGCCCTCGCCAGGTCTGGTTTCCCTCTCTATGGTCTCATCGAATAGTTCCATCGTGGACATTGGATCCAGTTCTGGATCTCATTTCTCATCCCACAGGGATTCCTCACCCAGACCTGGACAGTCTGAAGCTCACAGCTTGGCTGCTCCAGTTCCCATGATCATTAGGATTACTGGTTTATCGTCTCCTTTTAAAACCATTTTGTTGGCGGCTCACAAGTCTTCCACCAGAAGGGTATACTGTAGCAGGAGGAAACGTTTTTCCATATGGGCCTCACAACATGCATTGGATCCCTTTACTGCTCCAGTGTTTGCGGTATTGGAGTTTTTGGCAGGGATTTTTCAGCAAGGTGCCAGTTCCTCCACTGTCAAAATTCTAACTGGCCGCAATTTCCAATTTTCTTGTGGGGGAAAACATGACTTTGTTGGCCTCTTCTAAACTTTGCAAGATCTTCCTTAAGGGTACCTTTTTTCTGAGAACCCCCCCAGTGAAGAATCCTACGACTCCGTGGGACCTTACATTAGTGCTTTAGGCTTTAGTTTCACCTCTGTTTGAACCTGCAGCTTCAGTAGATTTGCAGTATGTCTTGGAAGCTTTTTTAGTTGCCATTACTTCTCCTAGGAAAGTGTTAGAACTTCAAGCATTATTGATCAAGGTTCCTTATATGATTTTTCATAAGGACAGAGTGTCTTTGTGTATTAACCCATCCTTTCTTCCCAAAGTACCGTCTGAAGCAATTATTAATCAGACAATCAATCTTGCAGTCTTTTTCCAAATTTTCAAAATAAGGGAGAATATAAATTACATTTGCTGGATGTACATAGACAGTTACAGTTCTACCTGCGCAGGACAAAAGCTTTTAGTAAATCTGACCAGCTGTTTATTTCTTACTCAAAACCCTTTTTGGGGAAACCAGTCTCCAAGGTTACGATGGCCCGTTGGATTTCCCAATGCATTATTCGGGCATACTATGTCAGGAGAATTTCTCCTCCAGGTCAGGTAAAAGCACATTTTACCAGATCTATGGCTACTTCAGCAGCTGTTTGCTCCAGGGTGTCACTGGATGATATCTGTTCTGCAGCTACTTAGTCCTCATCTCATAACTTCATTTTTCATTATAAATTGACATCATATCCAGAACAGGGCATCTTTTGGCTCTGCCATGCTCTGGAATATCCTTCCATGAGGGCCTCCCAGGTGTATAGTAGCTGGGGACTCTGTCCCACAGGTTGAAGATCAAATGAAGCCAACTACTTCAGATAAAGAACTTATGTACTCACCATAATGTTCCATCTGAGTAGTTGTACTTCATTTGTCTTCAGCCATCCCCCCTCCTTCCCCCGACCTTGTCACTATTGTCCTGGCTATATATATATATATATATATATATAGAAGATGGACATCTGAGGGATGTCCTTTGTCATACTTTGGCTCAGGAAATTTGGGTTGCCAGTAGTGGTAAGGTCTTGTTGGATTGGGTATGTGTTATGTGTTGGGAAGCAAACTCGATCTGAAGGAAGGAAAGAGACAGGGGGTATTATGGGTAAGGGGAGGAACTTGGAGCTCATATCAGATGCTGGATATGCGGCCGTGTTGGATCCGATATGGATCCGTAACCCACAGGTTGAAGACAAATGAAGTACAACTACTCATATGGAACATTATGGTGAGTACATAACTTCTTTTTCATCTTAGTGTTTTCTGATACCAACCTGTATTCCTTATTAGGTCATTTCATTAACAGACAGCTTCAGTCGCTGCATTCTGATTCTTCACAAGTGATCCCTCAGTCCATCAGTGATGAAAACTGTATTTTGCCATTGGGCCAGAATTTCTGAGACCTGTTTGCCTACCAAGCCAATACTAAATGCAGCGGGTATTTCTGCATCATCCCTCATCATGGCCAGATCCCCCAGGAATGTCCACCAGGAATCCTGTATGCTTCCCCCTTTGCCCCTCACTCTAAAGTTCGTCCAGTAAAAACTGAACAGAAAAGCAAGCTTCCTGCTATGCTGTTTTTTACTTTATCAGGTTTAGTTTCTCCCTACTTTATTCTCATCTACTATGTCTCCTCTTCTTAAGAACCCCCCCCCCCCCTGCTGGAAACTATTCAGGACCTCTTCACCCATCCGACAAACCTCACCCAATCTCTGTGCCTAACCACATGGTTATTCAGTTCTAGTAATTGCCAGACACTCTGCTTACCAACCTCAGGTGGTCCAAGCTCTAACTTCTGCCCAGAGATCTTCTAAGAGTAACTTATTGAAGCAAATGGTGGAGATTATCCTTCAGGCATCTTCCAGAACTCCAGTTCCCACTGGGCAAGCCAATCTACTCTTCTTAAAAAGTACATTTGGCAGCCATGTCTAGTTTTCATCAGGGGTTAAACCATTCCTTCTTAACTTTCCTCAAACTCTCTTTTCTACTTAGACATGTGGTAAAAGATCCTGTGCTGCAGTGGGACTCAAATTTGATGCTAGAGAAACTAAAAATGTTCATCATTAGGTCAATGTTACTGTAGCATGATGATATATTGGATGTATCCTGACAAGAATCAGACATTAAGCCAGGGTACAAAAGGTTTTGGGTGTCTTCCACATGCACTGTATGTCCATTGAAGCATAAGTGTTCTAGTGTAAAGGGAGACACACGGGAACCAAAAGTCAGAGTTTTCTTGCAATTGAAGAGTTCAGGCAAATGTCTCATCTACACTGCAACTTTGGTTTTGGCAGTCAGCTCATACTTCAGCTTTCTGGGCAGATAAGTACCCTTCTAAGTACCTTCCTTTATATTTTAACTAAATGTTGTAGAGAATTTGTGTCTTTTATCTAGCAGAATATAATAATGCCTGTGGCAGACAAATCCCATACAAGGATTCCCACACCACTTGTTTCTTCTATTTGGAGGACTCTCAAAATGTCAGTTCATGTGATTTTTCCCTCTCCTTTACCCTAAAGACCATTCATAGTCAGCTTAATATTAATCTTTTTAGAAAATCAGCAACTTAAATCCCCTCACATGATCCTGTATGGCTGCTGCCTCTTCATCAAACAGCCCCCTTCAGGAGAAGAAAAAGAAAAGAACTACTAGAGAGGATTTTGAAGGAATCTGGTCTTCCACCTTGGCTTCCTGGTTGGGCACTAACATCTGCTGCGGCCATCATGTAGCACTCAGACTGCCAGCCTGATCTTCCCAACTCCTCTGCTGTTGCTCTACGGAAAGTTTCTCTGGGTCAGAAGTTAAGAATCCACTAAGACTGGACATCAGGCAGCTGTCAAGACAGTAGATCACCATTTTCTTTTGTCTGAAAGGTCAGATGGAGTACCTCAAGTCTTAGTAAGAGAAGAGGTAGCAGGTTCCCTCATGGAGGTCTGGGCATCTGATACTTCCAAAACTATTAAGCTGGACACCCCCCCCCCCCCCCGCTCAAAAAAAAAAAAAAAAAAAACACATAGAAAACTAAACACCTTTCTCCCCCTTACATTCCATCCAGTGTTAAAGGAGTCCCAAAAGAAGTGCTACAGTCTGGCAAAAAGATTGTTTATAGAATTCCCCACTCTCAACACCAGTCCCCATTTATTCCAAGAGAAAAACATCCCCTTCTTCTTTTGAGGAAGAGTTTTCCTCAGACTTAGAAGAGAAAGGCTTAGATTACGCATCTCAAGTCTCCTCACGTCCCAGTTTGAATATGAGAAAAATTGTCTCTTCTGATTCCCCCTTTGAGGATTTTTTTTCCTCAGATACCATTTACAAAATGAAAGATATGTTTATACGGGAGGAAAAAGGCAGTTCATATACTCAGAAGAGGTATTCTGTCCTTTTTAATGTTGATTCCCCAGACCCATAGCAATTCCACCTGTCCTTGAAGCTTTGGAGGATGTGTTTAATTCTGCTTGTTGCTCCCATTATGCTCAACCTGCTGCACCTAATAAGCCTGGTAGGCTTTATAATTTGTCAGAATCATATAAATACCTTGTCAGAAATCTTTTGTTAGACCGTGATGTTATTTATGTTGATAAAGATGGAGGTTCCAAACTTTTAGCACTCTCTAAACCCATTCCCAGTGACAAAGATATAGCGGGGCATTAGATTACGCAAGAAGGTCTATACCTCTAAAACCTTGACCTTCAAAGCTATACATTGTCAAGGCCCATGTGACCAAATCCCTCCTGGCCATATTCTCAGCCATGCATCATATTGTATTTAATTTACCTGCTTCTGACTCTAAATCTTCTCTGACTAATTTACTTAAATCTGCATCTCTGGTCACAGACATACTCTGAATTGCTCCTGTGATGCAGGTAAGGCAGTCTTTAGAACTGCAGTCACTGGATCTGTAATGAGGAGAGTTTTTCAGAGGATGATAAATCCCAGATTCTTTAATGCCCCAGAGAGAAAGATATCATTTTTGGTGGCTTCTCTGCTAAAGTTTTAAAGCATTTATAGAAAAACGTAAATTAATGCAAGGTGTTAAACAACTTTTTAGTTAACAGTCCATATGTATAGTAGACACTATCCAGGGCTGTTTTTCAAAAAGCCTTTTAGACCAGGACAACAAAAATCTGGAAAGCGACAATACAAAAAGAAACAGTAAGGGTACACCAGGAAAAAGAGCAATGGCCCCCAGGGATCTGCCGTATCAAAGAAAACTACATGACTATCTAAGTACTTCTTCCTTTCATATGTAGTAACGCCATAGAGGTTTTCTGTTAATGTATGTAATTTCTCTCTCTCTGTCTATGTATGTGTGTGTATATATATTTATATATATATATATATATATATATATATATATATATATATATATATATATATATATATATATATAAGAATAAACAGTCCATCTTCCTTCTTCCCATTTACTCCATCCATGTGTGGTAAAGTGGGATAAAGCTTTGACTGTAACACAGAACACTGAAGTTAGAATAGTGGCTTGGCTGCTGAAAGAGACAGGGTTTGGGTGGGAAAAGTGCATACTTTTGCTGGCACACTGGCCCAGGGGAACGCAGGGAATCATTAACTGAAGTTGGTCATAGGTCATGGAGAGACATGAAAGTGGCTATCCCAAGCAAATGATGGTAGCCTTTGCATGTTACATACATTCATGCATGCTCCTATGAAGAGACAAAGGTGTCTCTCACTGTGATGTTAGTGGTCATATCATCACCAGGAGGAGGGGTAAAAGACATATAAAAACTTCCCACTTGGCTGCCTCTGTGTGGCTGGACTTTGACTGGCTTTTACCTGATAGGGTAACAAATTAAGTTTGGTGGCTGTCATCCTGATGAGGAATTAATTGGCAGCAGAGCAGTTACCCCAGTAGGAAATGAAATGACAGCTGAGGCAATGACTCAATGTTCAGCAGGCACAGGGTTACAAGTGAGATATAGAAATAAAAAACTTTACTCTGTCTGCACAATCTTTGAAAAAAAGAGCTAGCTGTTTTAACAGAACATGAACAACATGTCTCTCCATACATTCCAGTAGTTTAAAAAAATTCTGAACCTTACTGTATTTGAATTGTGCAGGCGGCCACGGTGGTGCAGCGGTTAGCGTTGCCACCTCACAGCAAGAGGTTCTCCGGTTCGATTCTCGGCTGGGGTGCCTTCTGTGCGGAGTCTGCATGTCCTCCCTGTGGTCGCGTGGGTTTCCTCCGGTTTCCTCCCAAAGACATGCTGTAGGTGGATTGGACACTCTAAATTGGCCCTAGGTGTAAGTATGTATGTCCCTTCTGTGGAAGGTTGGATGCCAGGCTGGCAACTCGACACCGCAAAAACTCCACTGCCAATCATGAGCGGACAGGTGATCCACCGTGGTGACCCCAACCGGGAAAAAGCCGAAAGAAGAAGAAGAAGACTGTATTTGAATTGTACTTTAAGTTTGAATAAATGAGATACTACAGCATTGGCCTTAATGACAATAGACACATTTGTAACCCTTCATGCTATTAGATTAGTAAAACTCGTAGTCAAAATATTATGAGCAGAGACATCAGGTGCTACAGATCAGACATATCTTGATTCCTAGTGCCATGTGGAACCAGTTGACTGAACCAGCTTACTTTAATCAGGATGACATTTCAAGCAGAAGCAACAAATCAACTTGACATACAAGTACAGATGAGGAAAATGAGAACAAAATGCATTATAATAGAATAAACCAGTACATGTGTGAGGGTTTGTGAGTAGCAGTAAAAATGTAATTGCTAGCAAATATAAGTAGTAAGCTGTAAAAAAATCCAAAGTTACTTAGAGGACCGGCAGCTATCAGACCTTTCTCAAACCAATGGCAATGTATAATCTTTGGTGAGAATAAAACTACCTAGTGTTTTACTCCCTACCCCCACCTAGTGGGTCACAGCTATAGAAATAAGTAGCTAATGAAACTCGGCATTGAACAAAGATTCTAATAATTTTACTGCAAATCTTTAATACTAACTCATAAGACATTTCTAAAATAAATACAATGACCTCAGCAAGCCTTAATATTTGAATATTGTGGCATTCATAAAATAGAACAATAGGACCAATCACCTTGAGTCATCAGCAATCATATTGAGACTTACCTGAAATGTATGCAGTGCTAAATATGTAAAACATGAAAGAAACTTATTTTTTCTGTGTATATTTTTGACCCCTTGAATGCTGACAGTCAAGCCAATGACATGGCCACCCAGTTGTTCTCCACTGGCCATTTGTTTGCTTGGCTATTTTTCCCCTCAAGGGCAAGAGACACTAGAGCTCATTCATTTTTCAGTCAGGAGGGAGGTCTGTGGCACAGCCATCAACTAGGCAGCCATGAGGTTGCTGTTGTAATCCCTTACCCTCCTGGGTAAGGCATGCACATTTGCATCATGGCAGAAAGTACCAGCTCCCCTGTATTCAACTCATGTACGCTCCTTTGTATGTATAGACAAGAGCTACCATCACCAGCTTCTTAGCCACAACACATACCCCTCCTGGAATCAGCATCTTGCTTAGCTTGCTGTGGACCTTCTACCAACACTGGAGTGACAGAGAGCTGTCCAAGAGCCACTGCACCCTCCCCCAGGTCAGACGAGCCGTAGACACTCACTTCCCATCCTCCCCTGCCTAAGCTTCTGTTCAAAGTGAGGTTATATAGGATACTGTCAAAGTTTTTCCATTTCTAACACAGAGTGGGTATGAAAGAAACACAATGAACAACATAGGAAATGCATGAACCTGGATTATCAAATGCTCACTACAGGGTCATAACTATGTATCATCAGACTTTTCAGTTTAGTCGCCACATATTTATATTGAAGTATTTATGCTGAAAACAAGCAAAAGAATTAGTTGCCTCCTGTGATGCTAAGTAATAAGGCATGCTAATCGATCAGGGAAACATTGATGGCATGTCGATCATTTGATTCATTTTGCTGAGGGAAGAGGCAGTTATCTACTTCAACACCACCTTCCTCAAGATTCTAGATTTCCATGCTCCAATACGATCCATTAGAACTAAAACCAAAACCGCACCATGGCTCTCTAAGGAAACAAAATCCAAAATCCTATCTAGAAACAAGATGTGGGTCACATGGCGTACCTCTAAAGACCCACACTCCCACCAAACCTTCCGGCAACTTAGAAATGAAACTAAAAGAATGATCTTAAATGATAAAAAAAACTTCTTCCTCCACCTCCAACACAAACACCTTAATAATCCACAAAAATTCTGGGCAGGCTTAAACAAGCTCCTGCACCCAGGCCAGGCAACCACCCCCACTCCAACAACTTGCAAACAACAGTGCCCTGTAAACATTGCTAACACATTCGATAGTTTCTTCACAGAAACTATACAATCCCTGGCCACACAATTCAAACAAACAACCAGCCCACTCCACTACCCATGCCAGCAGAATACTACAACTACATCAGATCATCTATTTACCTTCGATCCAGTACCCATATCCTTTATAACATCTCTTCTTAAAAAAACTAAAACCCACTAAGCTAGCAGCTGACCTTCTCCCAGCTGAGTTTCTGCAAAAAGCAGCTGAGGCCATTTCTTATCCAGTCTCCATAATCATAAACCGTACCTTGTCAGAAGCCTTCATCCCCTCCATATGGAAAATGTCCCACATTATTCCTCTCCATAAAGGTGGTAGCTCACTAGAGCTAACCAACTACAGACCTATAGCTATACTCTCACCCCTGGCCAAAATTATGGAAAAGTGTGTCCACAAACAACTGATGGAACACCTCACCAAAAATAAAATTCTAGCTAACTCCCAACATGGCTTCAGGCCAAATCACAGTACCACATCAGCCCTACTATCCTTTTCTAATACCATCAATAACTTTAGAAACAATAATAAACTATCATCTGCTCTTTTCTTAGACCTCTCCAAGGCCTTTGATATGGTGAACCACATTCAACTCCTCCATACATTAAAAAAACTATCACTCAGCAATTCCACGCTGAAATGGTTCCAATCCTACCTGTCCAATAGGCAACAGGCTGTTCTATGGCAGGACAAATTATCTACATGCCTACCTGTTACACTTGGAGTTCCCCAAGGATCTATTCTTGGCCCTCTTCTCTTCACCATCTTTGTTAATGACCTGCCCACAATCACCCCCCATGCCTCATGCATTCAATATGCAGATGATTCGACTATCATCAGCACTGCCTCCAACCTGGCAGACCTCACTGCTTCAACCCAAGACACCTTCATCCTAATAGAAAAATGGTTCTCAAGTCGACAACTAGTTCTCAACCCCAACAAAACAAAACTACTTACTTTCTCACCCACTAACAAGACTCTTCCCCCCACCTTCTCTATTACATCCTCCAATGGAATCACTATATCATCAGAAGCTCACACAAAGCTATTAGGTGTTACCATTGATAACTCCCTTAAATTTGACACTCATTTCAATCTTACCATCAAAACCGTCAATAAAAAGCTTGGCTCTCTCTATAAAGTAAAACACTTTCTCACTCCTCATGCTAAAATTACAATTGCCAGCACACACCTACTATCAACTCTTTTCTATGCCTCCCCCTCTTTACAAACCTAAACAAGACAACCCTTAACAAACTTGCTTCTTGTTACAATCACATAGCTAGATTTGCCACAAATTCCACCTTTAGAACGCACCACTGCACTAACTTGAAGCAACTAGGGTGGTTAGAGTTTTCCAGCCAACTCCATTTCAACCAACTCAAAATGGCTCACCAGATACTGTATCACCCAGAGAAAACACCAGCTCTGAAAAACATCATTCACCCTATATTAACCTGCAATCTTTACGCTCCTCCAATAAGATCTTAGCTCAAACTACCAAAGCCAATAATTCTGCTGGGGATTCTCTATTCTCAAACTTTGTAGGTAAAATGTGGAACTCCCTACCGACCATGCTCACCTCAGAACCCTCACTCCTACAATTCAAAAAAAGCTTAAACCCCATCTCAATACTCTCTGGCAATGTCCCTGTTCCAAACCTGATTAACCACTATCATTTACCCTTCTCTTACCTCACTATCCTTAACCGCTTTTTAACAAGGCGCCTCGCCTTTGTAACTGACCTATGTTTTTTTTTATATGCTGCTGTTGTTTTTTTTTTTTCCCAAGATGTGATGTATCTTTATATTGTATTTAGAACTCAACTATTTTCCTTTTTTTTGCATTAACAATGTTCATATGTCTGTTATGTACTTGGAGCTTTTCTCACCGGGCCTCCGCTGAAAATGGACATGTATCCAGTCGGACTCTCCCGGTTAACAAATGTAAAATAAAATAAATAAATAAAATATTTGTATGGTGCCTGACAGAAGTTTGCATTGTGCTATAAAGTGTCCTAGCACTGTAAAAAATGCAGACATTCATTTGTTAAGCAAGTGAAAAAAAACTTAAAATAGTTTACATATACTAGTAGAGTTAAAATACTCTTGCATTGCACCTGATCTAACTGAAAACAGTGCAGCAGCAAAGCAGTGAAGGATATGCATAAACCATTTGCAGGTTAAACCTAGTAAATGAAAACTGTGCGTTAGAACAACTAGAGCTGTTAAAGTACCCAATAACTTTCACATGACACAATTCAGCAGAGAAGAATAATCTTGTTTATATGATAGAGAAACATGTACATGGGAAACTGCGAAATTAAGGTAATCTCTCCTCAAACTACAGAATACCGGATGTTTTATAATTCCTTTCATTAAAAGTAACATTGTAGCAATCATAGAAGAATCACTAATTAAAATGAACACTACAGCATTAATTTTTCTAACAAAGATCTCCTGAGTACTTGTTTATTAGGCATAGGTTCTGAATTCCATAAAAGAACTTTCTACACAGAACAAATCTTTTACATTTCTTAGCAGTTGTTAATATTGGACAGGAAACAAATCAACAGATGCTTACTGAAGAATGTTCATGAGTCCATCTTGTTATGAAAGCCTATTAGAAGTGAAATACATATACTAACATTTTGCCTTCTCTGTACTCCTCACCCTCCACTGGGCGTGACAACGATATCAAAAATATCTGACCATCTAAGCTTAGTATTCACTGGTTCAGTATTAGCAATACTTATCTCACATTTATTTTGTTTAAACCATTTGTCAATTTTTCTAGTATAATCAGATAAATAAAATTCAAATTACTGAGCTGAAGTTCTGGGATGCGAGATGTTTCCATTGCAACCCATCTCTTCAGCAGCCAGCTGACTACACATGACTTCAGAATAATTATTCTATGAGTATGGAAATCAGTTTTTGTTTGCAAATTGCTTATGAGAGGTCCTGCAGTCTCATGTTTATTTGCCAAAGTATTATTATTTTTTCTTGAAGATGGTGAAGCATTAGGATCCAAAGATACTGGCCCTTTCTATACGCTTCTTGTACAACACCAGTCCATCCTTCACTTTACTTGGCTCTTATACACTCGGTCTATGAGTGCCATTGATGAACTGCCAGGCTTTTACCTAGGAACTTCACCCCTGCGGGAGTATTAGCAAAATAAACACTATTACCTTGAGTGATAATTAGAACATCTGGAAAGTGAAGATCTCTAGAGATGCATATCTTTTTTTAAAATATTTTTATCAAAGGAGGTAGTGGCTTTTGTTTATTTAATTGGGTCGTAATAAAACTGGGTACAGTATATTCTTCGTGTTTCACTGTTGCAGTCATTACATTTGGGTTATCTGCTTGCAGTAGCCCTCAGTCGGCCTGATTAACAAAGTCTTGGGTCCTGCATTGGTTGCTGTCTCTTCTTCCATGACGTCAGGTCGTCAGGGGTATAAAACATGCAGCCAACATCATTACATCAGTCTTTCTTGCCGTACGGTGCCCGAAGCAGGAGCAGCTCGCAAGTGCCGGTCAGCCGATTCCAGAAATTTTCGTTTTCGAGTTTCAGAACCGAAGTCTTCAACTAAAAGCTAAGTACCCCATTGGGGAAACTTTTTCCGATGATCCGATGTCAGTCATAGTAAATAATTGCATTTCTTGTGGAAAGCAAATACCTCATAAAGATTTTCATTCATACTGTATTCCTTGCCTAGACCCTGACCATGACGTACCTCGCTGTCAGTTTTGTGTCTTATTTAAACAACGAACTATCCATCAACAGTATATTTGGGCTTCTAAATATTTTGGTGCTCGGTTCAATTATCCTGATATCTCTTGGGTAAGCCATTCGACTACCGACATTCTGAAAAAACGCAAATATAAAGACAGAGACAGGCCGCCCAGTTTGCCGGTACTCAGTGAGGCGCATTCGCAGCCCCTGATACTCGCTACTTCAGATTCGCAGGCCTCTACTGAGACCCATTCGGAGTCCGGTATGCCGTGAGATGCTTCAACTATGGAACCTGTGGATGTCTCTACCTTGGATGGGTCTGGAGCCACTGTGTAGGCACCAGCTTCTGAGGGTGTATTCAGGCTTACTGACTTGTATATTAAACCAACGCCATCTTCTTCTTCAAGGCCTAAAACTCGAACCATGCCTAGAAAATTGACACCCAGATCGCATGGTCAGGCCTCTATGCCTAAAAACCATATGATAAGAATGACTGAAGATCTTATTACTTTAATCAGGCGAAGCCAACCTTCCCCCTCTAAGAGACCTAGGACTGAGTTTGGTTATGATACTTCTGACCAGAATTCTGAAATTTCTGTTTCCTCTGATGACTGGGATTTACCCTTATCTACCTGTGAGGATTCTGGTGCTGAGGACTCTATTCCCTCTAACCCCCCCCCCCCCCCAGAGGATTTCTCTTTTGGTGAAACCATGCATACTCTCAGGGAGCATTTTTGTTGGAAAAGTCAGGATCTCTCTGATTCTAAAAAGAGGCTTAGTGATTTCTTACTCCTGCCTCAGCACAGGCCTTTAGCTATACCTCCTGTACTGGACATTGTTGATGATGCCTTTTCAGAATCTAGCATGGCCTCTGACTCTACTTCCTGCTTCCAGAAAACCTGATAGATATTACAGGGTTCCTGACTCTCACAAGTTCCTTTTCAAAAATCCTACTGCGGCTCCTGAAACCGTTTCACAGGGACCCAAGGACATTAAAGCTACTACTGCCAAAAATCCTACGCCCTCTGATAGAGACTCCAGGGTTCTGGATAGATGGGGTAAGAAGGTGTACGCTTCTGAAACGTTGGCCATTAGGGCCTTGACTTGCCAGTTTCATATGTTAAAGTATCAGCTGCATATTATTGGATTGCTTAAACAGAAAATTATGTTGTTTCCTGATTGTGCTGAAAATAAGGATTTACAGGATTTAATGCATTCTGCTGACAAAGTTGGTAAACATACATTGCAATGTGGTTTTCATTCACTAGAGGCATCTTGCAGGGCTGCGGTAACTGGGTCTGTAATAAGAAGGCATGCTTGGCTTAAGGAGCAATCCCTGCCAGATCATGTTAAAGTGAAATTACTGGATGCTCCCTTAAATCAGGACTGCCTGTTTGGCAACAGGGCAGAAGAAGTTCTTAAAAAGAAGGAGGAAAAAGCTAAATCTATGCAAACTGTTAAAGATGTTTTACAAGTACAACCTCCAAGATTTAGTAGGCATTGGTCTTCTAAGAATTGGTCCTTTCCTGCCTCTTCCAGACCTTCTCAGTCCAAATCCAGATCCAGCAGAGCATCCAGGCTTCAGTTCCAGGGGATGCACAGGAATAAGCAGTGGGGGGCCTCCACTTCCAAATCTCCCCCTATGGTAAACTGTCTTTATGACTTCTTTTTAAAACTTCCAAGCACTTCTCAAGTGACTGCCCCTTTGGGGGGAAAGATTGAACTTCGTGCAAAGAACTGGGAACTCATTACCCAGGACCAAATGGGTTTTAAATGTAGTGTCCCAAGGATACAGATTTCACTTCCACACGTTACCAACTCCAAGTGGTTGGCCGGATCTACCTCCAAATCAGTAGGCAGAGGCCCAAAAGCTAGTACTCTCTCTCTTAAGCATAGGGGCTCTTCAGTTGGTACCAGAAGAAGAAAAGGGACAAGGTTTCTACTCAAGATTTTTCCCGGTACCCAGAAAAGGCAATTCATGACGTCCTATCCTGGACCTGCCTACTCTAAACAGCTTTTTGGTGATTCCAAAATTCAAGATGCAGACTCTTCACCAGTTGCTTCCTATGCTAAGCAAAATGCCTGGTTGGCAACACTAAATTTAAAGGAAGCATACCTGCACATCCCAATCAGGGAATCTTGCAGAAGATACTTACGCTTCAAAGCAGGCTACACGCACTATCAGTTCTCTACACTGCTCTTTGGCTTATCTACTGCGCCCAGGGTATTCACAAAGTGCCTAGCTCCAGTCATTGCATTTTGCAGGCAAAGAAATATTGTAATATGCCAATACCTGGACAATTGTCTAATTCAGGCAGAAAACCAGGACATAATTTTGAATCATCTGGCTTTTGTACAAAGGGTGCTAACTTGTCTGGGGTACACCATAAATGAAAAGAAATCACGCCTGGTACCCTGTCAACAAATTATATTCCTGGGAGCAAGCTTGAATACAACTTCCCAGATGGCTTTCCTCACGCCAGAAAAAAAAATTCACTTGGCAACCTACTTCAAACAAGTGGCCACAAAAACCCTGCTGTCTGCAAGGAAAAATACTACAAGCCTTGGGGTTCATGGCCTCCTGCATTCTTCTAATTCCATATGCAAGACTGCATATGAGGAAACTACAATGGTATCTAAAAAGCCTATGGTGTC
Source organism: Protopterus annectens (assembly GCF_019279795.1). Taxonomy (NCBI): domain Eukaryota; kingdom Metazoa; phylum Chordata; order Ceratodontiformes; family Protopteridae; genus Protopterus; species Protopterus annectens. Next base: position 153,056,842 of record NC_056742.1, read on the forward strand.
TCAGGATCTAGAAGCAGTGATTCCTATCATTCCTTGTTTACGCCTAGAGTCCCTTTGGTGGGCAGAGGCCTGCCACCAAAACAAGGGACTACCATTCACACTATCCCCTGCCACCTAAACCCTAACAACAGGACGCATCAGACTATGCATGGAGGGGCACACCTGGCAGGGAAGTGCATTCAGGGCAAATGGAACTCAATTCAAATGCACCTTCACATCAATCATAAAGAAATGTTAGCTGTACAGAATGCCCTGACAGCCTTCAAAGACCACATTCTTCCAGGACAATTAATGGAAAAGATGGACAACACCACTGTTATGTGGTACATAAACAAGCAGGGGGTGGGGTACACATTCTTACCCCCTCTGCAGACTAGCCATGGCATTCTGGAACACAGCCTTGAGCTACCAAGTGCATTTACAAGCTCAATTCCTGCCAGGAAAACTAAATACACTGGCAGACAGACTAAGCAGAAACCTCATGGACCCACACGAGTGGAAATTGGAACCAAGGATTTTCAACATGTTGACAAGCAAATGGGGGAGCCCAGATATAGCCCTGTTTGCCTACCCCCAGAGCTATCGATTGGGAAAAATTTTGCACAAGGACTCCCCACAGACAAGCTTGGAAGGTGGATGCTTGTATTTCAGCTGGAAAAACCTATCAGTTTATGCCTTTCCTCCTCTGCTCTCCAAAGTACTACTAAAGTTCAAACAAGACAAACCAAAGATGATTTTGATTGCACCAGCCTGGCCATGCCAACACTGGTACCCCCTCCTGCGCAGTGTGTCACTGTTGGCTGCATGGTACCTGCCTCAGACTCCTACCCTGCCGTCCCAGCAGGAGAACCAGATTCCGCACCCGCAGCTTCAAACACTGAACCTAGCAGCCTGCCTAATTACCTAAGTGCACCTTTACCATCCCTCAGTAAACCAGTGATGGATGTCATTTTAGAGGTAAGGGGGCCTAGTTCTAGAAAATCTTATGCTAAAAAATGGAAAAGATTCTGTGCCTGGAACCAATCTCAAGGGATGAGCACAGCAGTGCCCAATTTACCTCAGATTTTACAGTACTTAACTGACATGCTTCACAAGGGCCTGTCTTTTTCCTCAATAAAAATTCATGCCTCAGCCATTTCAGCTCATTATAACACAGAACCTTGCCTCTTCTCTCATCCACTGCTCAAGCAGTTCCTCGGAGGGGCCATATATTTAAGACTACCCAGGAGAGCTCCATCTCCAGCCTGGGACTTTAACTTTGTATTGGAGAAACTCACCCTTCCTCCTTTTGAGCCAGCTGCTACTGCAGATTTAAAATTCCTTTCTTGAAAAACAGCTTCCCTTTTAGCCATCACTTCAGCAAGAAGGGTATCTGAATTACAGGCCCTTATGGCAGTGGAGCCTTTCATCATCTTTCATGCGGACAGGGTGTCCCTCAGGACCAATCCCTCTTTCATGCCAAAGGTGGCATCCAGTGTGGCCTTTAATCAGTCCATTCATTTGCCAACCTTCTTTCTTAATCCACAGAACAAAGGGGAACGGATACTGCACTCCTTAGATGTGCACAGACAACTTAGATTTTACTTGGAGAGGACTAATCCTCAAAGGAAATCTGAACAACTGCTGGTGGCAATTGCTGCAGGGACAGAGGGAAGGCTATTTCAAAGCAAAACATTCCCAAATAGATAGGCCATTGCATTCTTTTCTACTATGAGCACCATGGAAAACCTATCCCACAGGGGATCAGACCCCACTCAACCAGGGTGGCATCTACCTCTACAGCCCTTCTCAGAGGCATACCTACCAGGGACATCCTAGAAACTGCTACCTGGAGTTCTGTACATACTTTCACCAAGCATTACCATTTGCCAATTTTCTCTAAATCCAGAGCTGGTTTTGCTACTGCAGTTTTGCAGGGCCTTATAGCTGGTCCTAATGCTATCTAAATTCCTCCTCCCATCCTTAGCTTTGGGAATCTACCCAAATGTAATGACTGCAACAGTGAAACACAAAGAACATAGTACAGTTGTGTACAGTTACCATAAATGTAGATGTTCTAGTGTATTCACTGTTGCAGTCCTGGTTACCCTCCCTCCAGCCCCCTGACTTTTTTTGGCTATACCTCTTATCTCCTTTTCAATGCTTAAAAGCTTTTGGTGTATTTGCTTTTTTGTTTGAGGTATAACCTTGTATATTTATAGATGTAATTACTTCCTATTAGGGGGATACCTGACATCTGGGGCAAGAAAAACTGATGTAATGACATCGGCTGCATGTTTTATACCCCTGACGGCCTGACGTCACGGAAGAAGAGACAGCAACCGACGATGTAGGACCCAAGACTTTGTTAATCAGGCCGACTGATGGCTACTGCAAGCAGATAACCCAAATGTAATGACTGCAACAGTGAATACACTCGAACATCTACATTTATGGTAAGTGTACACAACTGTACTTTTCATGGCCACACCCAACTCTCTAGTCATATTGCGTATATGTGCTGTATTTGAGAAGTCCAAACACTTAAATATGAAGAGTGACAGTACATTGATGAAGTTAATTTTGGTGTGCAATGGGTCCACTTGCTGATTCAGAGTTCTGTCGCGGACAAGACACCTAGTTCCTTTCTGTTTCCTTTCTTAGAAAGACAAGAGGATCCCATTTTTTTTCTCAGGTAAGTCAGTTATTCACAGATTGTTTCTTTATGTCCAATTTTCAAGATCATCTCTCTTAATCTCTTAGTTTATGTGCACTCGTGTAAAACCCTGAAAGTGCAATGAATGGGGTAGGTGAGATATTTCTGTGTTAATTTTTTCTCTCAAATGCTGTACTTAATCTGAGAAAGCTGTTTTGCATGATATGTTGGAGGTCAACCATCACAAGGTTCATTAAGGCAGGTTAAGTTTCATTTGTACTCTGAATGGCCTTCCTTAATGTTTTCAGAAGAGGTATATTTTCTATAGCAACCATATTTTGACTAAAATCATAGAAACAGCAGAGTGCAAAGAAAAAACAACTAAGACTTATTTTACATTACGTGTACTTCTGAAAACATTCTAGTAGAAAAATTGAATAATCAAGTGAGATCACTTAAAATTGATAAAAGTGTCCGCATGGGAAAAGAGCCACTTAAAGCATCTGACCCATACATATGACCATGTGTACCACTGGAGACATAGGCTTTCTCCAGAAAAATTCCCTGTGTTTACCATAAACAACAGTGAATCAAGACTGAGGAGTTCCATTCTCGTTAACAAATACAATTAAGGTTATCAAGACTTAGGAGAGCTCAGCATCTGAAAATTTCCCAGGCTACTAAGTCATTCCCTTAATGAATAATGCACTGCCTAGATCTTTCCTCTCCAGATTTGTTTTGCCGTGCTACAGCATACATTGGAGAATGAAGTGCATACTACTGGTTTGTTTTGTGGGGAAAAGTCTGATTTTCATGAGTGCCATATTTCTTTTAATGAATAATTTCCATTAGAGCTTCTTACATTGTTTTCTGGGTAGAGCTGCTTGCATATATGATTCAGTCTCAGCAAGACCTGGTTGATGAATTTCAGCATTCACTAGACAAGCTGCAGACTGACCTTTGAAACATAACTTTTAGTCTTAATTATCAGTCGTGTCATATATCTCAGTCACTTATCTTTTACCGTGAGACTGTCCTGTAACTGCTGAAAGATTAGCACAAGCTGCAGGCTTCAGTATTGTAATGTACCATCACTGCTGTCTTTGGCTAATAGATTTTTCTGAAAAAAATCAAAGGAATTTCCTTGAAGTCACTGTTTCAGGGTCCCACTGTTTTTTGAACTTGACATGAGTTTGGACATAGAAAATACAGATTGCAAATCCTTATAGCTGTTACAACAACATTCAGACTCTCTAATGCCCTTTTCTAGGATGCACTGAAGTCCACAATGACTATGATTTAGTTGTAGCCAGGAGTGGCACAGTTAAAATTAACAACCAGGAAGAAACCAAAAACTACCTTAGCAACTCCCCATCACCACCACCAAGAGGGAAATCCAGCAAAAACAGGATGGCCATGGTCTACTTCTAGCAAGAGGCTGCAGAATCCCTTAGGTCTTGCCTGTCTGTCCCACTCTGGAGGCAGTCAGGAGGCATCTGTCAATCCACTTTTCTGTGGTTGACAATCAGTTGGGAAAAGTGGATATGGACTTTAGCTCTCTGCTTGCTATCTAGCCATGTTCCAGTGAAATGGAAATCATTGAACTAAATGCATCGAGTGTTTCAATGAAATATAGATTTTTAATACAGAGAGATCACAGGAAAGCTGAGCGAAGAATTTTCTGTTTTCCATAAGGTTATGCAGTCACTGAGATACAGGAGTGTGAGTGACATGGGAGGCTACCCCCTTCAAAATTCCGTTTCTATCAAGGAGGTTTGTGTGTATAGTAGTCAATGGCAGGTAATCTCTTAATAATTGTCAACAAAAGTAAAGTCAACAAAAAGTGGTTTCTTTGTTTGGCCATATATCCAAGAACAGTAATCTATCCATCCACAGCCTTTTTTTCCCAATGGGGTTGGGGTGTTACTTCAGTGATAGTCATCTAGAGCCAAGGTTCATACTGCCGGTGGCTAGCCCTGCCATGGTTGTTCTTCCATAACACACTCACATGCACACTCGCATCTTCAGCCAATTTAGAGTACCCAAACCACCTAATTCATGTCTTTGGAATGTGAGAAGAGACCAAAGCACCCAGAAGAAACCCACACTACACAGGGAGGATATGTAGACTCTGCACAGAAAGCACCCCTGCCAAAAATCAAACAGGAGAACCTTTTGCTGTGAGGTGACATGCTGTCATGCCACTGTGATGTTCTATCTAAGAACAGTAATATCCAGATTTATTGTCACATTTCAACCTGACCCAGCATTCCTACTCCTTACTCCTGCATGAAGTGCCATCCCTTCAAAAGACTGCAGAAGGAGAAGAAATCTTAAACCTTTTTGCAAAAGGAGCCATCCAGTATGCCCAACCAGATGAGGCAGGTTTATTGATGTTCATCATGTTTCACTGTTGCAGTCCTAACCAGTGGTTTATCCAGCTCCCTGTAGCCCTCGATTGGCCAGAATACCAAAGGTATTTAAGTATGACATTGGCTGTCGTCGGTTGTAAACGACGTCAGGGCATCCGATACAAAAGGAGGCAGCTGACGTCACTTCCTCAGTCTTTCTTGCCACGGAGCCCGAAGCAGAAGCTTTTTTGCACAAGTGCCAGTGCAGTTTACCTTTTTGGTTTCTGACTACAAAATTGAAGTCAACTACAGCTAAGTACCCCGTTGGGGATCCTCTTTTCTTGCCTTAATGAATATCAGAAAAAGTTAATAGTTGTCTTACTTGTGGAAAGCAGATTCCCCATAGAGAGTTTCATTCCTATTGTATTATTTGTTTAGGCCTTGACGACGACGTTCCTAATTGTGATCTCTGTGCTTCCTTTAATCCGCATACTATTCATCATCGGGCTAAGCTTTTAGCTAAGCATTTTGGAGTGTGGCCTGAGTTTGTCGGTATGGCGTCTGCTGGTCTTCAGGCTTCAGATATCCCTAAGAAGCGTAAAGATAAGGACCGCGACAGGCTTCAGAGGGTCAAGTCTTCAGATGATGTTAAGTTGGTCGTCAGTCCTGCAGTAGCCAGTGAGGCACCTTTGCAGCTCCTGCAGTCCAAGGATTTTCAACCGCAGGCCTCGGTTGAGACCATTTCGGAGTCCCACAGGCCTCCGGCTTCCATTTTGTGTTCTGACCTTCCACCTGTTGCTTCTTTAGCTGGATCCGGAGCCGCTAAGCTGACTCCGATGTCTGAGGCCTCCGTTCTTCATTCGACAGCAGGCTCATACCGACGACCTCTGCCACGACTTTGGCGGTTGCCAGGCCCCCCCGAGTCCTTTAGACTTGCAGGTAAATCTTCCAGTCGTAAGCCTGTGAAGAAACAGACTCCAGTTTCCTCTCGTTCCCCTCAATCTCAAATGGTTAAAATGGCTAATGACCTTTTGACTCTTATTAGGGTCACAGTGTTAGAAAAATATGTATTAGTAATATGCATGCTTAGTGCATTCGAGGTTTAAAAGGGTTAATACATTTATTCTGTTCACACTGCATGAATCTGCACAGCTATTAGAAACATAACAAGGAGCATTTGATTTCTGCTAATGTCATGAAAATAATAATAAGTGCTTAATTTCTACTAGTGTCATGAGACTTAACAAGGAGTTACTGATTTTCTGCGTATGCCATGAGAAAGTACATAGCTGCTAGAAGCTACTGATAATGAAAACAAAGGCTGCTTGAAAGTATAAACCATAGTCAGCATTACTTATACCGGAGTTAGAAATGTACCTTGAATCTAGGCAAAATGTAACACATATATTAGAACTGCACAATTGAAGAATAGAAAGTGTGTGGTGGGCTAAAATAAGCCCCAAGGCCAGGTTGTTTTTCTCAAATATTTTGTAAATCAGCAGTTATTCTCAACTAGTCAGCAATTAGTCTAGTAACATTTTCTGTAGAACAATACAGAAAGCTGTGTCTAACTATGTCAATAGAATAGTAACATTTACTGTGTGAGGAAAATGAGAACAAAATGCATTATAATAGAATAAACCAGTACATGTGTGAGGGTTTGTGAGTAGCAGTAAAAATTTAATTGCTAGCAAATATAAGTAGTAAGCTGTAAAAAAATCCAAAGTTACTTAGAGGACCGGCAGCTATCAGACCTTTCTCAAACCAATGGCAATGTATAATCTTTGGTGAGAATAAAACTACCTAGTGTTTTACTCCCTACCCCCACCTAGTGGGTCACAGCTATAGAAATAAGTAGCTAATGAAACTCGGCATTGAACAAAGATTCTAATAATTTTACTGCAAATCTTTAATATTAACTCATAAGACATTTCTAAAATAAATACAATGACCTCAGCAAGCCTTAATATTTGAATATTGTGGCATTCATAAAATAGAACAATAGGACCAATCACCTTGAGTCATCAGCAATCATATTGAGACTTACCTGAAATGTATGCAGTGCTAAATATGTAAAACATGAAAGAAACTTATTTTTTCTGTGTATATTTTTGACCCCTTGAATGCTGACAGTCAAGCCAATGACATGGCCACCCAGTTGTTCTCCACTGGCCATTTGTTTGCTTGGCTATTTTTCCCCTCAAGGGCAAGAGACACTAGAGCTCATTCATTTTTCAGTCAGGAGGGAGGTCTGTGGCACAGCCATCAACTAGGCAGCCATGAGGTTGCTGTTGTAATCCCTTACCCTCCTGGGTAAGGCATGCACATTTGCATCATGGCAGAAAGTACCAGCTCCCCTGTATTCAACTCATGTACGCTCCTTTGTATGTATAGACAAGAGCTACCATCACCAGCTTCTTAGCCACAACACATACCCCTCCTGGAATCAGCATCTTGCTTAGCTTGCTGTGGACCTTCTACCAACACTGGAGTGACAGAGAGCTGTCCAAGAGCCACTGCACCCTCCCCCAGGTCAGACGAGCCGTAGACACTCACTTCCCATCCTCCCCTGCCTAAGCTTCTGTTCAAAGTGAGGTTATATAGGATACTGTCAAAGTTTTTCCATTTCTAACACAGAGTGGGTATGAAAGAAACACAATGAACAACATAGGAAATGCATGAACCTGGATTATCAAATGCTCACTACAGGGTCATAACTATGTATCATCAGACTTTTCAGTTTAGTCGCCACATATTTATATTGAAGTATTTATGCTGAAAACAAGCAAAAGAATTAGTTGCCTCCTGTGATGCTAAGTAATAAGACATGCTAATCCATCAGGGAAACATTGATGGCATGTCGATCATTTGATTCATTTTGCTGAGGGAAGAGGCAGTTATCTACTTCAACACCACCTTCCTCAAGATTCTAGATTTCCATGCTCCAATACGATCCATTAGAACTAAAACCAAAACCGCACCATGGCTCTCTAAGGAAACAAAATCCAAAATCCTATCTAGAAACAAGATGTGGGTCACATGGCGCACTCTAAAGACCCACACTCCCACCAAACCTTCCGCAACTTAGAAATGAAACTAAAAGAATGATCTTAAATGATAAAAAAAACTTCTTCCTCCACCTCCAACACAAACACCTTAATAATCCACAAAAATTCTGGGCAGGCTTAAACAAGCTCCTGCACCCAGGCCAGGCAACCACCCCCACTCCAACAACTTGCAAACAACAGTGCCCTGTAAACATTGCTAACACATTCGATAGTTTCTTCACAGAAACTATACAATCTGGCCACACAATTCAAACAAACAACCAACCCACTCCACTACCCATGCCAGCAGAATACTACAACTACATCAGATCATCTATTTACCTTCGATCCAGTACCCATATCCTTTATAACATCTCTTCTTAAAAAACTAAAACCCACTAAGCTAGCAGCTGACCTTCTCCCAGCTGAGTTTCTGCAAAAAGCAGCTGAGGCCATTTCTTATCCAGTCTCCATAATCATAAACCGTACCTTGTCAGAAGCCTTCATCCCCTCCATATGGAAAATGTCCCACATTATTCCTCTCCATAAAGGTGGTAGCTCACTAGAGCTAACCAACTACAGACCTATAGCTATACTCTCACCCTGGCCAAAATTATGGAAAAGTGTGTCCACAAACAACTGATGGAACACCTCACCAAAAATAAAATTCTAGCTAACTCCCAACATGGCTTCAGGCCAAATCACAGTACCACATCAGCCCTACTATCCTTTTCTAATACCATCAATAACTTCAGAAACAATAATAAACTATCATCTGCTCTTTTCTTAGACCTCTCCAAGGCCTTTGATATGGTGAACCACATTCAACTCCTCCATACATTAAAAAAACTATCACTCAGCAATTCCACGCTGAAATGGTTCCAATCCTACCTGTCCAATAGGCAACAGGCTGTTCTATGGCAGGACAAATTATCTACATGCCTACCTGTTACACTTGGAGTTCCCCAAGGATCTATTCTTGGCCCTCTTCTCTTCACCATCTTTGTTAATGACCTGCCCACAATCACCCCCCATGCCTCATGCATTCAATATGCAGATGATTCGACTATCATCAGCACCGCCTCCAACCTGGCAGACCTCACTGCTTCAACCCAAGACACCTTCATCCTAATAGAAAAATGGTTCTCAAGTCGACAACTAGTTCTCAACCCCAACAAAACAAAACTACTTACTTTCTCACCCACTAACAAGACTCTTCCCCCCACCTTCTCTATTACATCCTCCAATGGAATCACTATATCATCAGAAGCTCACACAAAGCTATTAGGTGTTACCATTGATAACTCCCTTAAATTTGACACCCATTTCAATCTTACCATCAAAACCGTCAATAAAAGCTTGGCTCTCTATAAAGTAAAACACTTTCTCACTCCTCATGCTAAAATTACAATTGCCAGCACACACCTACTATCAACTCTTTTCTATGCCTCCCCCCCTCTTTACAAACCTAAACAAGACAACCCTTAACAAACTTGCTTCTTGTTACAATCACATAGCTAGATTTGCCACAAATTCCACCTTTAGAACGCACCACTGCACTAACTTGAAGCAACTAGGGTGGTTAGAGTTTTCCAGCCAACTCCATTTCAACCAACTCAAAATGGCTCACCAGATACTGTATCACCCAGAGAAAACACCAGCTCTGAAAAACATCATTCACCCCTATATTAACCTGCAATCTTTACGCTCCTCCAATAAGATCTTAGCTCAAACTACCAAAGCCAATAATTCTGCTGGGGATTCTCTATTCTCAAACTTTGTAGGTAAAATGTGGAACTCCCTACCACCATGCTCACCTCAGAACCCTCACTCCTACAATTCAAAAAAGCTTAAACCCCATCTCAATACTCTCTGGCAATGTCCCTGTTCCAAACCTGATTAACCACTATCATTTACCCTTCTCTTACCTCACTATCCCTAACTGCTTTTAACAAGGCGCCCTTTGTAACTGACCTATGTTTTTTTATATGCTGCTGTTGTTTTTTTTTTCCCAAGATGTGATGTATCTTTATATTGTATTTAGAACTCAACTATTTTCCTTTTTTTGCATTAACAATGTTCATATGTCTGTTATGTACTTGGAGCTTTTCTCACCGGCCTCCGCTGAAAATGGACATGTATCCAGTCGGACTCTCCCGGTTAACAAATGTAAAATAAAATAAATAAATAAAATATTTGTATGGTGCCTGACAGAAGTTTGCATTGTGCTATAAAGTGTCCTAGCACTGTAAAAATGCAGACATTCATTTGTTAAGCAAGTGAAAAAAAACTTAAAATAGTTTACATATACTAGTAGAGTTAAAATACTCTTGCATTGCACCTGATCTAACTGAAAACAGTGCAGCAGCAAAGCAGTGAAGGATATGCATAAACCATTTGCAGGTTAAACCTAGTAAATGAAAACTGTGCGTTAGAACAACTAGAGCTGTTAAAGTACCCAATAACTTTCACATGACACAATTCAGCAGAGAAGAATAATCTTGTTTATATGATAGAGAAACATGTACATGGGAAACTGCGAAATTAAGGTAATCTCTCCTCAAACTACAGAATACCGGATGTTTTTATAATTCCTTTCATTAAAAGTAACATTGTAGCAATCATAGAAGAATCACTAATTAAAAATGAACACTACAGCATTAATTTTTCTAACAAAGATCTCCTGAGTACTTGTTTATTAGGCATAGGTTCTGAATTCCATAAAAGAACTTTCTACACAGAACAAATCTTTTTACATTTCTTAGCAGTTGTTAATATTGGACAGGAAACAAATCAACAGATGCTTACTGAAGAATGTTCATGAGTCCATCTTGTTATGAAAGCCTATTAGAAGTGAAATACATATACTAACATTTTGCCTTCTCTGTACTCCTCACCCTCCACTGGGCGTGACAACGATATCAAAAATATCTGACCATCTAAGCTTAGTATTCACTGGTTCAGTATTAGCAATACTTATCTCACATTTATTTTGTTTAAACCATTTGTCAATTTTTCTAGTATAATCAGATAAATAAAATTCAAATTACTGAGCTGAAGTTCTGGGATGCGAGATGTTTCCATTGCAACCCATCTCTTCAGCAGCCAGCTGACTACACATGACTTCAGAATAATTATTCTATGAGTATGGAAATCAGTTTTTGTTTGCAAATTGCTTATGAGAGGTCCTGCAGTCTCATGTTTATTTGCCAAAGTATTATTATTTTTTCTTGAAGATGGTGAAGCATTAGGATCCAAAGATACTGGCCCTTTCTATACGCTTCTTGTACAACACCAGTCCATCCTTCACTTTACTTGGCTCTTATACACTCGGTCTATGAGTGCCATTGATGAACTGCCAGGCTTTTACCTAGGAACTTCACCCCTGCGGGAGTATTAGCAAAATAAACACTATTACCTTGAGTGATAATTAGAACATCTGGAAAGTGAAGATCTCTAGAGATGCATATCTTTTTTTAAAATATTTTTATCAAAGGAGGTAGTGGCTTTTGTTTATTTAATTGGGTCGTAATAAAACTGGGTACAGTATATTCTTCGTGTTTCACTGTTGCAGTCATTACATTTGGGTTATCTGCTTGCAGTAGCCCTCAGTCGGCCTGATTAACAAAGTCTTGGGTCCTGCATTGGTTGCTGTCTCTTCTTCCATGACGTCAGGTCGTCAGGGGTATAAAACATGCAGCCAACATCATTACATCAGTCTTTCTTGCCGTGCGGTGCCTGAAGCAGAAGCAGCTCGCAAGTGCCGGTCAGCCGATTCCAGAAATTTTCGTTTTCGAGTTTCAGAACCGAAGTCTTCAACTAAAAGCTAAGTACCCCATTGGGGAAACTTTTTCCGATGATCCGATGTCAGTCATAGTAAATAATTGCATTTCTTGTGGAAAGCAAATACCTCATAAAGATTTTCATTCATACTGTATTCCTTGCCTAGACCCTGACCATGACGTACCTCGCTGTCAGTTTTGTGTCTTATTTAAACAACGAACTATCCATCAACGGTATATTTGGGCTTCTAAATATTTTGGTGCTCGGTTCAATTATCCTGATATCTCTTGGGTAAGCCATTCGACTACCGACATTCTGAAAAAACGCAAATATAAAGACAGAGACAGGCCGCCCAGTTTGCCGGTACTCAGTGAGGCGCATTCGCAGCCCCTGATACTCGCTACTTCAGATTCGCAGGCCTCTAGTGAGACCCATTCGGAGTCCGGTATGCCGTGAGATGCTTCAACTATGGAACCTGTGGATGTCTCTACCTTGGATGGGTCTGGAGCCACTGTGTAGGCACCGGCTTCTGAGGGTGTATTCAGGCTTACTGACTTGTATATTAAACCAACGCCATCTTCTTCTTCAAGGCCTAAAACTCGAACCATGCCTAGAAAATTGACACCCAGATCGCATGGTCAGGCCTCTATGCCTAAAAACCATATGATAAGAATGACTGAAGATCTTATTACTTTAATCAGGCGAAGCCAACCTTCCCCCTCTAAGAGACCTAGGACTGAGTTTGGTTATGATACTTCTGACCAGAATTCTGAAATTTCTGTTTCCTCTGATGACTGGGATTTACCCTTATCTACCTGTGAGGATTCTGGTGCTGAGGACTCTATTCCCTCTAACCCCCCCCCCCCAGAGGATTTCTCTTTTGGTGAAACCATGCATACTCTCAGGGAGCATTTTTGTTGGAAAAGTCAGGATCTCTCTGATTCTAAAAAGAGGCTTAGTGATTTCTTACTCCTGCCTCAGCACAGGCCTTTAGCTATACCTCCTGTACTGGACATTGTTGATGATGCCTTTTCAGAATCTAGCATGGCCTCTGACTCTACTTCCTGCTTCCAGAAAACCTGATAGATATTACAGGGTTCCTGACTCTCACAAGTTCCTTTTCAAAAATCCTACTGCGGCTCCTGAAACCGTTTCACAGGGACCCAAGGACATTAAAGCTACTACTGCCAAAAATCCTCGCTCTCTGATAGAGACTCCAGGGTTCTGGATAGATGGGGTAAGAAGGTGTACGCTTCTGAAACGTTGGCCATTAGGGCCTTGACTTGCCAGTTTCATATGTTAAAGTATCAGCTGCATATTATTGGATTGCTTAAACAGAAAATTATGTTGTTTCCTGATTGTGCTGAAAATAAGGATTTACAGGATTTAATGCATTCTGCTGACAAAGTTGGTAAACATACATTGCAATGTGGTTTTCATTCACTAGAGGCATCTTGCAGGGCTGCGGTAACTGGGTCTGTAATAAGAAGGCATGCTTGGCTTAAGGAGCAATCCCTGCCAGATCATGTTAAAGTGAAATTACTGGATGCTCCCTTAAATCAGGACTGCCTGTTTGGCAACAGGGCAGAAGAAGTTCTTAAAGAAGGAGGAAAAAGCTAAATCTATGCAAACTGTTAAAGATGTTTTACAAGTACAACCTCCAAGATTTAGTAGGCATTGGTCTTCTAAGAATTGGTCCTTTCCTGCCTCTTCCAGACCTTCTCAGTCCAAATCCAGATCCAGCAGAGCATCCAGGCTTCAGTTCCAGGGGATGCACAGGAATAAGCAGTGGGGGGCCTCCACTTCCAAATCTCCCCCTATGGTAAACTGTCTTTATGACTTCTTTTTAAAACTTCCAAGCACTTCTCAAGTGACTGCCCTTTGGGGAAAGATTGAACTTCGTGCAAAGAACTGGGAACTCATTACCCAGGACCAAATGGGTTTTAAATGTAGTGTCCCAAGGATACAGATTTCACTTCCACACGTTACCAACTCCAAGTGGTTGGCCGGATCTACCTCCAAATCAGTAGGCAGAGGCCCAAAAGCTAGTACTCTCTCTCTTAAGCATAGGGGCTCTTCAGTTGGTACCAGAAGAAGAAAAGGGACAAGGTTTCTACTCAAGATTTTTCCCGGTACCCAGAAAAGGCAATTCATGACGTCCTATCCTGGACCTGCCTACTCTAAACAGCTTTTTGGTGATTCCAAAATTCAAGATGCAGACTCTTCACCAGTTGCTTCCTATGCTAAGCAAAAATGCCTGGTTGGCAACACTAAATTTAAAGGAAGCATACCTGCACATCCCAATCAGGGAATCTTGCAGAAGATACTTACGCTTCAAAGCAGGCTACACGCACTATCAGTTCTCTACACTGCTCTTTGGCTTATCTACTGCGCCCAGGGTATTCACAAAGTGCCTAGCTCCAGTCATTGCATTTTGCAGGCAAAGAAATATTGTAATATGCCAATACCTGGACAATTGTCTAATTCAGGCAGAAAACCAGGACATAATTTTGAATCATCTGGCTTTTGTACAAAGGGTGCTAACTTGTCTGGGGTACACCATAAATGAAAAGAAATCACGCCTGGTACCCTGTCAACAAATTATATTCCTGGGAGCAAGCTTGAATACAACTTCCCAGATGGCTTTCCTCACGCCAGAAAAAAAAATTCACTTGGCAACCTACTTCAAACAAGTGGCCACAAAAACCCTGCTGTCTGCAAGGAAAAATACTACAAGCCTTGGGGTTCATGGCCTCCTGCATTCTTCTAATTCCATATGCAAGACTGCATATGAGGAAACTACAATGGTATCTAAAAAGCCTATGGTGTCTCAGGATCTAGAAGCAGTGATTCCTATCATTCCTTGTTTACGCCTAGAGTCCCTTTGGTGGGCAGAGGCCTGCCACCAAAACAACGGACTACCATTCACACTATCCCCTGCCACCTAAACCCTAACAACAGGACGCATCAGACTATGCATGGAGGGGCACACCTGGCAGGGAAGTGCATTCAGGGCAAATGGAACTCAATTCAAATGCACCTTCACATCAATCATAAAGAAATGTTAGCTGTACAGAATGCCCTGACAGCCTTCAAAGACCACATTCTTCCAGGACAATTAATGGAAAAGATGGACAACACCACTGTTATGCGGTACATAAACAAGCAGGGGGGGGTACACATTCTTACCCCCTCTGCAGACTAGCCATGGCATTCTGGAACACAGCCTTGAGCTACCAAGTGCATTTACAAGCTCAATTCCTGCCAGGAAAACTAAATACACTGGCAGACAGACTAAGCAGAAACCTCATGGACCCACACGAGTGGAAATTGGAACCAAGGATTTTCAACATGTTGACAAGCAAATGGGGGAGCCCAGATATAGCCCTGTTTGCCTACCCCCAGAGCTATCGATTGGGAAAAATTTTGCACAAGGACTCCCCACAGACAAGCTTGGAAGGTGGATGCTTGTATTTCAGCTGGAAAAACCTATCAGTTTATGCCTTTCCTCCTCTGCTCTCCAAAGTACTACTAAAGTTCAAACAAGACAAACCAAAGATGATTTTGATTGCACCAGCCTGGCCATGCCAACACTGGTACCCCCTCCTGCGCAGTGTGTCACTGTTGGCTGCATGGTACCTGCCTCAGACTCCTACCCTGCCGTCCCAGCAGGAGAACCAGATTCCGCACCCTCAGCTTCAAACACTGAACCTAGCAGCCTGCCTAATTACCTAAGTGCACCTTTACCATCCCTCAGTAAACCAGTGATGGATGTCATTTTAGAGGTAAGGGGGCCTAGTTCTAGAAAATCTTATGCTAAAAAATGGAAAAGATTCTGTGCCTGGAACCAATCTCAAGGGATGAGCACAGCAGTGCCCAATTTACCTCAGATTTTACAGTACTTAACTGACATGCTTCACAAGGGCCTGTCTTTTTCCTCAATAAAAATTCATGCCTCAGCCATTTCAGCTCATTATAACACAGAACCTTGCCTCTTCTCTCATCCACTGCTCAAGCAGTTCCTCGGAGGGGCCATATATTTAAGACTACCCAGGAGAGCTCCATCTCCAGCCTGGGACTTTAACTTTGTATTGGAGAAACTCACCCTTCCTCCTTTTGAGCCAGCTGCTACTGCAGATTTAAAATTCCTTTCTTGAAAAACAGCTTCCCTTTTAGCCATCACTTCAGCAAGAAGGGTATCTGAATTACAGGCCCTTATGGCAGTGGAGCCTTTCATCATCTTTCATGCGGACAGGGTGTCCCTCAGGACCAATCCCTCTTTCATGCCAAAGGTGGCATCCAGTGTGGCCTTTAATCAGTCCATTCATTTGCCAACCTTCTTTCTTAATCCACAGAACAAAGGGGAACGGATACTGCACTCCTTAGATGTGCACAGACAACTTAGATTTTACTTGGAGAGGACTAATCCTCAAAGGAAATCTGAACAACTGCTGGTGGCAATTGCTGCAGGGACAGAGGGGAAGGCTATTTCAAAGCAAAACATTCCCAAATAGATAGGCCATTGCATTCTTTTCTACTATGAGCACCATGGAAAACCTATCCCACAGGGGATCAGACCCCACTCAACCAGGGTGGCATCTACCTCTACAGCCCTTCTCAGAGGCATACCTACCAGGGACATCCTAGAAACTGCTACCTGGAGTTCTGTACATACTTTCACCAAGCATTACCATTTGCCAATTTTCTCTAAATCCAGAGCTGGTTTTGCTACTGCAGTTTTGCAGGGCCTTATAGCTGGTCCTAATGCTATCTAAATTCCTCCTCCCATCCTTAGCTTTGGGAATCTACCCAAATGTAATGACTGCAACAGTGAAACACAAAGAACATAGTACAGTTGTGTACAGTTACCATAAATGTAGATGTTCTAGTGTATTCACTGTTGCAGTCCTGGTTACCCTCCCTCCAGCCCCCTGACTTTTTTTGGCTATACCTCTTATCTCCTTTTCAATGCTTAAAAGCGTTTGGTGTATTTGCTTTTTTGTTTGAGGTATAACCTTGTATATTTATAGATGTAATTACTTCCTATTAGGGGGATACCTGACATCTGGGGCAAGAAAAACTGATGTAATGACATCGGCTGCATGTTTTATACCCTGACGGCCTGACGTCACGGAAGAAGAGACAGCAACCGACGATGTAGGACCCAAGACTTTGTTAATCAGGCCGACTGATGGCTACTGCAAGCAGATAACCCAAATGTAATGACTGCAACAGTGAATACACTCGAACATCTACATTTATGGTAAGTGTACACAACTGTACTTTTCATGGCCACACCCAACTCTCTAGTCATATTGCGTATATGTGCTGTATTTGAGAAGTCCAAACACTTAAATATGAAGAGTGACAGTACATTGATGAAGTTAATTTTGGTGTGCAATGGGTCCACTTGCTGATTCAGAGTTCTGTCGCGGACAAGACACCTAGTTCCTTTCTGTTTCCTTTCTTAGAAAGACAAGAGGATCCCATTTTTTTTTCTCAGGTAAGTCAGTTATTCACAGATTGTTTCTTTATGTCCAATTTTCAAGATCATCTCTCTTAATCTCTTAGTTTATGTGCACTCGTGTAAAACCCTGAAAGTGCAATGAATGGGGTAGCTGAGATATTTCTGTGTTAATTTTTTCTCTCAAATGCTGTACTTAATCTGAGAAAGCTGTTTTGCATGATATGTTGGAGGTCAACCATCACAAGGTTCATTAAGGCAGGTTAAGTTTCATTTGTACTCTGAATGGCCTTCCTTAATGTTTTCAGAAGAGGTATATTTTCTATAGCAACCATATTTTGACTAAAATCATAGAAACAGCAGAGTGCAAAGAAAAAACAACTAAGACTTATTTTACATTACGTGTACTTCTGAAAACATTCTAGTAGAAAAATTGAATAATCAAGTGAGATCACTTAAAATTGATAAAAGTGTCCGCATGGGAAAAGAGCCACTTAAAGCATCTGACCCATACATATGACCATGTGTACCACTGGAGACATAGGCTTTCTCCAGAAAAATTCCCTGTGTTTACCATAAACAACAGTGAATCAAGACTGAGGAGTTCCATTCTCGTTAACAAATACAATTAAGGTTATCAAGACTTAGGAGAGCTCAGCATCTGAAAATTTCCCAGGCTACTAAGTCATTCCCCTTAATGAATAATGCACTGCCTAGATCTTTCCTCTCCAGATTTGTTTTGCCGTGCTACAGCATACATTGGAGAATGAAGTGCATACTACTGGTTTGTTTTTGTGGGAAAAAAAGTCTGATTTTCATGAGTGCCATATTTCTTTTAATGAATAATTTCCATTAGAGCTTCTTACATTGTTTTCTGGGTAGAGCTGCTTGCATATATGATTCAGTCTCAGCAAGACCTGGTTGATGAATTTCAGCATTCACTAGACAAGCTGCAGACTGACCTTTGAAACATAACTTTTAGTCTTAATTATCAGTCGTGTCATATATCTCAGTCACTTATCTTTTACCGTGAGACTGTCCTGTAACTGCTGAAAGATTAGCACAAGCTGCAGGCTTCAGTATTGTAATGTACCATCACTGCTGTCTTTGGCTAATAGATTTTTCTGAAAAAAATCAAAGGAATTTCCTTGAAGTCACTGTTTCAGGGTCCCACTGTTTTTTGAACTTGACATGAGTTTGGACATAGAAAATACAGATTGCAAATCCTTATAGCTGTTACAACAACATTCAGACTCTCTAATGCCCCTTTTCTAGGATGCACTGAAGTCCACAATGACTATGATTTAGTTGTAGCCAGGAGTGGCACAGTTAAAATTAACAACCAGGAAGAAACCAAAAACTACCTTAGCAACTCCCCATCACCACCACCAAGAGGGAAATCCAGCAAAAACAGGATGGCCATGGTCTACTTCTAGCAAGAGGCTGCAGAATCCCTTAGGTCTTGCCTGTCTGTCCCACTCTGGAGGCAGTCAGGAGGCATCTGTCAATCCACTTTTCTGTGGTTGACAATCAGTTGGGAAAAGTGGATATGGACTTTAGCTCTCTGCTTGCTATCTAGCCATGTTCCAGTGAAATGGAAATCATTGAACTAAATGCATCGAGTGTTTCAATGAAATATAGATTTTTAATACAGAGAGATCACAGGAAAGCTGAGCGAAGAATTTTCTGTTTTCCATAAGGTTATGCAGTCACTGAGATACAGGAGTGTGAGTGACATGGGAGGCTACCCCCTTCAAAATTCCGTTTCTATCAAGGAGGTTTGTGTGTATAGTAGTCAATGGCAGGTAATCTCTTAATAATTGTCAACAAAAGTAAAGTCAACAAAAAGTGGTTTCTTTGTTTGGCCATATATCCAAGAACAGTAATCTATCCATCCACAGCCTTTTTTCCCCAATGGGGTTGGGGTGTTACTTCAGTGATAGTCATCTAGAGCCAAGGTTCATACTGCCGGTGGCTAGCCCTGCCATGGTTGTTCTTCCATAACACACTCACATGCACACTCGCATCTTCAGCCAATTTAGAGTACCCAAACCACCTAATTCATGTCTTTGGAATGTGAGAAGAGACCAAAGCACCCAGAAGAAACCCACACGCACACAGGGAGGATATGTAGACTCTGCACAGAAAGCACCCCTGCCAAAAATCAAACAGGAGAACCTTTTGCTGTGAGGTGACATGCTGTCATGCCACTGTGATGTTCTATCTAAGAACAGTAATATCCAGATTTATTGTCACATTTCAACCTGACCCAGCATTCCTACTCCTTACTCCTGCATGAAGTGCCATCCCTTCAAAAGACTGCAGAAGGAGAAGAAATCTTAAACCTTTTTGCAAAAGGAGCCATCCAGTATGCCCAACCAGATGAGGCAGGTTTATTGATGTTCATCATGTTTCACTGTTGCAGTCCTAACCAGTGGTTTATCCAGCTCCCTGTAGCCCTCGATTGGCCAGAATACCAAAGGTATTTAAGTATGACATTGGCTGTCGTCGGTTGTAAACGACGTCAGGGCATCCGATACAAAAGGAGGCAGCTGACGTCACTTCCTCAGTCTTTCTTGCCACGGAGCCCGAAGCAGAAGCTTTTTTGCACAAGTGCCAGTGCAGTTTACCTTTTTGGTTTCTGACTACAAAATTGAAGTCAACTACAGCTAAGTACCCCGTTGGGGATCCTCTTTTCTTGCCTTAATGAATATCAGAAAAAGTTAATAGTTGTCTTACTTGTGGAAAGCAGATTCCCCATAGAGAGTTTCATTCCTATTGTATTATTTGTTTAGGCCTTGACGACGACGTTCCTAATTGTGATCTCTGTGCTTCCTTTAATCCGCATACTATTCATCATCGGGCTAAGCTTTTAGCTAAGCATTTTGGAGTGTGGCCTGAGTTTGTCGGTATGGCGTCTGCTGGTCTTCAGGCTTCAGATATCCCTAAGAAGCGTAAAGATAAGGACCGCGACAGGCTTCAGAGGGTCAAGTCTTCAGATGATGTTAAGTTGGTCGTCAGTCCTGCAGTAGCCAGTGAGGCACCTTTGCAGCTCCTGCAGTCCAAGGATTTTCAACCGCAGGCCTCGGTTGAGACCATTTCGGAGTCCCACAGGCCTCCGGCTTCCATTTTGTGTTCTGACCTTCCACCTGTTGCTTCTTTAGCTGGATCCGGAGCCGCTAAGCTGACTCCGATGTCTGAGGCCTCCGTTCTTCATTCGGACAGCAGGCTCATACCGACGACCTCTGCCACGACTTTGGCGGTTGCCAGGCCCCCCCGAGTCCTTTAGACTTGCAGGTAAATCTTCCAGTCGTAAGCCTGTGAAGAAACAGACTCCAGTTTCCTCTCGTTCCCCTCAATCTCAAATGGTTAAAATGGCTAATGACCTTTTGACTCTTATTAGGGGTCACAGTGTTAGAAAAATATGTATTAGTAATATGCATGCTTAGTGCATTCGAGGTTTAAAAGGGTTAATACATTTATTCTGTTCACACTGCATGAATCTGCACAGCTATTAGAAACATAACAAGGAGCATTTGATTTCTGCTAATGTCATGAAAATAATAATAAGTGCTTAATTTCTACTAGTGTCATGAGACTTAACAAGGAGTTACTGATTTTCTGCGTATGCCATGAGAAAGTACATAGCTGCTAGAAGCTACTGATAATGAAAACAAAGGCTGCTTGAAAGTATAAACCATAGTCAGCATTACTTATACCGGAGTTAGAAATGTACCTTGAATCTAGGCAAAATGTAACACATATATTAGAACTGCACAATTGAAGAATAGAAAGTGTGTGGTGGGCTAAAATAAGCCCCAAGGCCAGGTTGTTTTTCTCAAATATTTTGTAAATCAGCAGTTATTCTCAACTAGTCAGCAATTAGTCTAGTAACATTTTCTGTAGAACAATACAGAAAGCTGTGTCTAACTATGTCAATAGAATAGTAACATTTACTGTGTGACATGGAAACAACTGTATAAAAGTACCACACTAATTATGAATGTTCAGACAAATCATTCTGCGTGCATGCTTTGTCTCCTTGTTGCAAGTTAATAAAGGGTGCCATACTTGAACCTTACGTGAATTGGTTTTTGAAGTTTTTTCCTTTGACACTTAGCCTCCTCCTTCAAAAAGGGGTAGGGATGTCTCTCCTGAGGCTTTATCTTATTTAGGTTCTGATACTTCTAGCATTTCGCTGATGAAGAGGAAGTTTCTCAGATTTTTTTCTCCTTCTGAGGATTCAGATGCAGAGGAATCCATTCCATCTGCTTCTCCTCCAGAGGATTTCTCTTTTGGTGATACTTTGAATACTCTCAGGGAGCATTTTAAATGGGAAAGTCAGGATTATCTCCAATCTAAGAAAAGGATTAGGGAGTTTTTGGATTTGCCACAGCATAAGCTCTGGTTATTCCTCCAATGTTGGAGGTGGTTGATGATGTTTTTCTGGAAAATTCCTTGACTCCAAATTCGGTTCCTCCTGCTCCCAGGAAACCTGACAGGTACTATAGAGTCCCTGATTCTCATTTATTTCTTTTTAGGAATCCGCTAGCTGACCCAGAGGTTATTTCTCAAGGGCCTAAAGGAGTTAAGGCCACTGCTGCCAAAAATCCAGTTCCTTCCGACAGGGAGTCTAGGAACCTGGATAGGTGGGGTAAAAATGTTTATACCTCTTCCACTCTTGCTATTAGGTCTACTAATTGCCTTTTTCATATGCTTAGGTATCAGCAGCACACCTTGCAAGCTATTAGGTCAAAGATTGCAAATGTGCCTCTTTTGGCAGAGAGTAAGGATATGCAGGATTTGTTGAATTCTGCCAGTCTTGTTAATAAACATTCATTACATTGTGGTTTTGACATTCTAGAAGCCTCCTGCAGGGCTACAGATACTGGATCTGTTATCAGCAGGCATGCTTGGCTCAGGGAGCAGCCCCTTCCAGAGCCTGTCAAGTCTAAGATTTTAGATGTACCTTTACATAAGGACAGTCTTTTTGGCAGCAAAGCAGAGGAAGTGTTCAAAAAGATGGAGGATAAGGCCAAGTCTATGCAAACAGTTAAGGATTGTCTGCAAGTTTAACCTCCTTGCTTCAGCAGGAATTACCCTTCTAAGAGTTGGCTGTTTCCTGATACCAGCAGATAGAACCGTTCTCGGACTAGAGGTTACAAATCCTCTAGGGGGCAGGTGGCTACCCCTCAAAGGTCTAAGCATTGGCATGCTTCCACTTCCAAGGCAGGAAGTTCTAAGCCTGCATCTCAATCCAAACATTCTCAATGACTCTGTCCAACTTCTGCCTGTTCCTGCATGCCTGGAGAATCCTTTAGGGGGATGGTTTGCCTTTTTTGCAAATGTCTGGGCCACCATCATGGACGACAAATGGGTACTCGGAACTGTATCCCTAGGACACAGGTTTTCTTTCTACACCTTTCCAGTACCCAAAGGATTCCCGTACACTCCTCCAAACCAAAGGGCAGAAGTAGAAAAGCTAATTTTGTCTCTGTTACATCTGGGAGCAGTAGAATCAGTTCCTGCTCAGCAGGTAGGCCAGAGCTTCTATTCCAGACTTTTCTTAGTACCAAAAAAGAAGGCACCTGGCATCGTATCCTAGACCTATCCATTCTGAACTCTTTCTTGGTAATTCCAAAGTTCAAAATGCTCACTTTGCATCAGTTGCTGCCAATGTTAGATAAGGACTTCTGGCTGGTAACTTTGGATCTCAAAGAAGCTTATCTGCACATTCCTATCAGAGAAAGTTGCAGGCAATACCTTCATTTCAGAGTGGTCAAGCAACATTATCAGTTCTCTGCACTGCCCTTTGGCTTATCTACTGCTCCCAGAGTTTTCACAAAGTGCCTAGCTCCAGTCATTGCTTTTTGCAGGCAGAAGAAAATTCAGATTTATCCATACTTGGACAACTGTCTAATTCAAGCAAATTCTCAAGAACAGCTGTTAAAGGATCTGGAATTTGTAAAAACTCGTCTCTCTTCCCTGGGTTACACTCTCAATGAGGAAAAATCAAAAATGGTGCCATCCAAGGAGATAACATTCCTGGGAGTGAGTCTGAACACAGCCACCCAGATGATATATCTCACCCAGGAGAAGCAGGCAGCTCTTTCAGTTTACTTCAAGGATTTGGCAAGCCTGTCCGAGCTCCCTGCAAGGAAATACCTGAAAGCTCTGGGATACATGGCCTCTTGCATTCTCATGATTCTATATGCAAGACTGCATATGAGGAAATTGCAATGGTACCTCAAGAACCTTTGGTGTCAACACACACAGGACCTGGATATGATAATTCCTCTGCTTCCATGTCTGCAGACAGAGTTTCTTTGGTGGGCGACAGCCTGTCTACAAAACAAAGGCATGCCTTTTCGCCCACCTTCTGCCATTCAAGTTCTTACCACTGATGCATCGGACTACACCTGGGGAGCTCACCTGGATGGCAGATGCATACAGGGACATTGGAATGCCCAGCAGATGCACCTGCACATAAACCTAAAGGAGTTGATAGCAGTTCAGCAGGCCTTACTAGTTTTCAAGCATCTTCTATCTCCAGGAACTCTGCTTGTCAGAACAGACAACACCACAGTCATTTGGTACATCAACAAACAGAGAAGGACTTATTCTTACCCCCTATACAGACAGAGCATGATTCTCTGGTCCATAGCAGCATCCTTGGGGCTGCATCTCCTAGCTCAGTTTCTTCCAGGGAGACTCAATGTTTTGGCAGACCAGTTGAGCAGACAGATCCTGGATCCTCACGAGTGGCAACTGAACAGAGCAGTCTGTGACAGCATCATTCAACATTGAGGCACTCCTCAGGTGGATCTTTTCTCCTCCCCAGGCAACCACCTTCTACCACTTTTTTGCTCCAGACAGCATCACAGCAAGGCCTGGAGAGTGGATGCTCTGTCCTTCCCTTGGACGCTTCTGTCAGTTTATGCCTTCCCTCCTCTTCCTCTTCTTCCCAGAGTATTATTGAAGATCAGGGACGAAAGACCAAGGACTATTCTCATAGCTCCAGACTGGCCCAGACAGCATTGGTATCCACTGCTTCGCAGTCTCTCCAAACTTCCTCCTTGGCGTCTTCCTCTAAAACCAGATCTTTTGGTTCAGGAAGGGGGAAACAGTCTACATCCTCATCTTCAGTCTCTCCATTTGGCAGCATGGCTCATTGTATGAATCAATGCATTTCCTCTTCCTTTTCCCAGCAGGTGGTTAATGTACTTCAAGAGGCCAGGAGGCCTAGCACTAGGAAGTCTTACACTGCCAAATGGGAAAGATTCTCTCATTGGATGCAGGCTAGAGGGGAATCGTCTTCTCAGCCTACTCTTCCTCTGATCCTGGAATACTTGGCTGATTTGCTTCAGGGTGGTCTTTCTTTTTCCTCTATCAAGATCCATGCTTCAGCCATTTCTGCTCATTGTTCTTTTGAGCAACCCATTTTCTCTCATCCCCTGTTGAAAATGGTTCTCAGAGGTGCTTGCAACTTAAAACCTCCCAGAAGGGCACCTACTCCAGCCTGGGATCTTAATTTTGTTCTAGAGAAACTCACCCTTCCTCCTTTTGAGCCAGCTGCCACTGCAGATTTAAAGTTTCTCTCTTGGAAGACTGCCTTCCTTTTGGCTATAACTTCAGCAAGGAGGGTTTCGGAGCTGCAAGCTTTCATGGCTGTGGAGCCTTTTCTTATATTCCATGCAGATCGTGTCTCTCTGAGAACCAATCCCTCTTTTATGTCTAAGGTGGTTTCTAGCCTGACTCTTAATCAGTCCATACACCTTCCTATTTTCTTTCCAAATCCTCGAAATAGAGGTGAAAGGATCCTACATTCTCTTGATGTGCACAGACAGCTCAGGTTGTACCTGGACAGGACTAAAGACCTTCGGAAACCAGCACAGTTATTGGTCAGTTTTGCCCCTGGAGCTCAGGGCAAAGCTATCTCTAAGCAAACCAGTTCTTAATGGATTGCACATTGTATTACTTTCTGTTATTCCCTTCATGGCAAGGTTCCTCCTCAAGGGGTTAGGATCCACTCCACAAGAGCAGCTTCCACCTCTGCAGCCTTTTTAAGGGGTGTCCCTACTAAAGACATTTTAGAGGCTGCCACATGGTCTTCTGTTCACACTTTCACAAAGCATTATAATTTGCCTTTGTTTTCTAGAGCCAGGGCAGGGTTTGCCACTGCTGTTTTGCAGGGCATTCTCTCCAATCCTTGATTCTGTTGGTACCTCCCCCTTTTCTCTGGGCTTTGGTAATCAACCCATTGGTTAGGACTGCAACAGTGAAACAGAATGAACACAGTACAGTTGTGTACACTTACCATAAATGTAGATGTTCGAGTGTATTCACTGTTGCAGTCCTGGTTTCCCTCCCTCATTCCCCCTTTTTTGGTCCTCTCCTGTTCTCCTTTCCTAAGGTACAGGCTGAATCTGGTTTTATTTGCCAAAGTTTCTTTTGGCTTAAGCCTTGTTTTCTGGGGGCTCCTGACTGTTATGGCAAGAAAGACTGAGGAAGTGACATTGGCTGCCTCCTTTTGTACCGGATGTCCTGAAGTCCTTTACAACCAATGACAGCTGATGTCATATTTACTTACCTTTGGTATTCTGGCCGATCGAGGGCTACTGGAAGCCAGATAACCCATTGGTTAGGACTGCAACAGTGAATACACTCGAACATCTACATTTATGGTAAGTGTACACAACTGTACTTTATTACTTCAGTTTCTTTCGAATACAAAAAAAAAAAACTCAAGCAGCTTTAACAGTTTCATCCCCAGGGAGGCTGTCCTATTGTCATGGTGCAGCCCATCCTTCCATGCTTGACTCAGTGAGCTCTTTGGAGCTCCATCATGCCTACCTCCATATAAAGATAGCAAGGAAGTCCAAGGGGTACCTGCACTTCCATCACTATGAATTCAAGATTCATTTCTCTGTTGTCATCGCAGCCCCCAGGGTATTTATTAGATTTATATTTGTAACTGAAGCAAAAGAGATGTTGCAAGAGGAAAATGTGTTCCCCTACCTGAATGACAGGCTCCTTGGAAATCCTTCACTGAATAGTTTTATATCTGCTTTGGAATTGTTTGAGTCTGTTTCAGTCCTTAGAAGGTCACAGAGAGTGCTGCAAAGTCTTTCAGCCATCTGAACTGCTCAAGTTCATACACTGCAGTGTGCAGATGGTTACATGTAGTGTTTGCCTACCATAAGAAAGAAGCCTACTTCTCCAGAACTCAGTTTCACAATTTATTTAGTTGCAATTTGCCATTGTCCATTTGTTGATGGCAGTGTCAACCACAGTGTTATACATTGCCAAGTATCACACAAGAGCAAAGCAATAGAAGCTGTGAGATCAGTGGTCTCAGATCTCAGACACAATGTACCAGCAAATAAAGATATGCAGGTTCTGCAAGTCTCAGCTGCTGTGATCGTTGCACCCACCCAAGCTTATACAAGGGAACAGATTTCTGATTCCCATCCTTCTTATTGCAGTCACTATGAATGTTTCTGACTTAAGGTTTGGGTGAAAGGTTTGTCAAGGCTAGAGGATCTGAGTGCTTAGTCACACATGGAGGCCAGCTTACACATCAGTATTCTGAAGATGAAGGCAGTTCGTCTATCAGCCCAAACTTTCCAGGACACCCTACATTGGGGTGTAATGACCATCTACTGTGACAACACTGCAGTGTTTTGGGATGTCAGCAAGCAAGGGGAAAGCTTTTCCTTTTCCTTGTGTTGAAAATCAGTGAGGGATTGGAAATTCTCTATACTGACCATGAAATTTCATGTAGCAAACCACATTCCAGGCGAAATAGCTCATTAGTAGACAAGCACACTATTTGCTGATTACATATGATGATTCCTAGTTATCTTAGTTGTGTAGAAGTTGTTTTGTCAGTTGGAAAAGCCATGTTGTGACCTGTTGACCTCTTCAATCAGTGTCAAGTACAGCAGCTTCTATTCCCTTTTATCACTTCAGTGGAGGAATGTTACAGGCTGCTATCATTTAGAAGTAGACCGTTTACTCCTACAGACTTTATTTCCTCTTATGGTGAGTTTCATCCAGAAAACCAGACAGTAGAAGTCCAAAATCATTCTGATAACCTAATTTTGGCCTTGACAAGTATGGTTCTCCTTTCTCATGTCTCAGCTCTCGAATAAGCCTCTTTACATCTGGCCCATCCTCTGTGGCGACCCCTAACGGGAACAGCTGAAAGCAGATGATGACATCTGGCCCATCAGAATCCTACTCCCTATTTCTAATCACATGGTTTCTACTCTTTCATTGATGTTCAGTAATCTTGTCTTTCCCTTCAGGGCTGTTCATATTCTTTCATTTTCTCAGAAACCTAATAATAGAAAAGCTTATGAAAGCAAGTGTACATGTTTTTTTTGGGCTTCTTCAAAAGATCCTGAAACTTTTATAGACCATGTCACTTCAGCTTTTGATTAAATTTTGGAAATCTATGACTCTCGACTTAGTTATTTGACCATTAAAGTTCACCTAAAGTTCATTTAGCAGTTATCTTTGATTTCTACCAGAACTCCCATTTTATCACCTTAGTGTCTTTAAAGAGATACAAAGCCTTTTTGAAGAATACCTTTCTTTTAACACCATCTGTCAGTGATCTCATTCCTTCATGGGATCTCTGTTTTTGTTGGAGAAGTTTGCATTTCTCCCTTATAAGCCTGAATCAGATGCAGAATTGAAGTTCTTATCGTGAGAATATTTATTAAACTCCAGCCAAAAGGGTTTATGAATTACAAGTTGTAACAGTACATCCTTCTTACCTGATCTTTTACAAGGACAGGGTGCCTGTGCATACAAAAAAATAATAATATGCTAGGGATAGGCAATGAAACTAGTATCAAGTCAGTCTATTGATCTACCAGGTTTATTGTCCAAATACTCAGACAGAGAATTCCTTTTGGGTTGTATTAATGTACTTCACAGCTTCAGCTAAATTCACAGATCCAGTGTACTATCAACCAAAGCAGGTGCAGGGTAACACAGCCCCTACACAGTTCATAGACAACCTATTTGCTGATGTAGTCCAGTACTTCTTGTGAAATACACTATTCATCTGTCCCAGACATCTTGCCATTGGATCTACCCTTGACGTATTGCCAACATGTCAAAAAGTTCCTAAAGGGAATATTATACTTGAGACCACCAAAAAGAAAATGCTTTTCCTTTTTTAATTTCTCCAAATCTTTTTGGTTTCTAATACCATGACTGGAATGGACCCCATTCCTAAGCCAAAGTATGATTAAAGTTCATGAAATTAGTATTGTTTCAATCTTTGATGTCAGCCAAAAGTGCTTTTCACAGCACCCACAGTATGCCCAGTAATGATTCCCTATGCAATAATATCTCTTGCTCCTACTACTGTTGGAACTGTGTGGGTATCCTTCCCCCACATTGCTCTCATTTCTGCCGCAAATCCTGATATTTTATGACTTTGTGTGTGTGTGTCTCTCTCTCTCTATGCAAGACACTGTAGTCCTCAATAGTACCTGAATTATGTCCTTGAAAAACCGACCTGAAGCCAGTTCATAAAGGACATACTGAATATATTTAAAGAGGCTAGAAAAACAACCTCAACAAAATACTATCTTTCTGAATGAAGAAGTTTTTTTTTTCCTGTTCATGCTTTAGAAGTAATCAGAACCCAAAGACTGCATCGGCGTCCATGATACTTAAGCACTTGA
Source organism: Protopterus annectens (assembly GCF_019279795.1). NCBI lineage: Eukaryota > Metazoa > Chordata > Ceratodontiformes > Protopteridae > Protopterus > Protopterus annectens. Next base: position 153,085,827 of record NC_056742.1, read on the forward strand.
GTGAGCTTTTCAGTGCAGGATTGGCCTTATCATCAGCATCATCCCCTTTTTTCTTGTTTTTTATACATTGGGTCAGTGTTGTGTCAGTTGTTGGCACGTCGTACATTTTGTTGCAACTGACTGTCGCAGGTCTTCTCTCACACAATCCATCCAGCTCTTGGTCAGACATCCTCATTTCTTCTTGCCTCCTTTCTGCTATTCCAAAATAATCTTCTTCATGTTGTCTTCTTTCCTGCACATGTGCCCAAACCTCCATAATTTGTTCTTTTTGACCTTATGTTTTGTGGTTGGGGCCAATTGGATTCGTGATGCCAGCATTTCCTTGTCTTTCCCACAGTGTGCATCCTACCACCCTTCTCAGGCAGTTCATATCCATCACTTATATTTCCTCAGCTGCATTGACTTTACTGTTCATGTTTCTGCACCATACAGAAGTACTGGTTGCACCACTGTTTTACACACTTTACTCTTCAGCTTCTTTGGCACGATTCACACTACCTCCAATGCTCTGTGCCAGATGGCTGCAGCACTTCTGATTTTATTTTTCATTTTCTCTTTCAGAATTTCTTTCTTTCTTCTCAACCACTCCTTCCAGATACTTAAAGCTATTAGCCTGTTCCACTATTTCCCCTTCTGTCTCAATCTTCATATTTTTCTGATTTCAATGTTTGCTGCTTTTGACACTGTCTTGTCTATACTCAGTTTCATCCCACAAGCCTTAAGTTTTGCATTCCATTCCCCTATCATTTGCTGAAGTTCCTGATCAAATTCAACTTGTAATGCCACATTGTCTCCATACAGAAGCTTTTTAGATCTGTCCACTCAAACCTGTTTGTTAAAGTAGTCCAGTACTTCTCTTAAAGTGCACTATTCAGCTGTCTCAGACATCTTATCATTGGATCTACCCTTGACATGTCTCATACATGTCAGATAGTTCCTAAAAGAAGTATTACACTTGAGACCATCAAGAAAAATTGTTCCTTCTTGGGAACTGAATTACGCCCTTGAAAAGTGACACATGTATCATACAACTTCCAACCACAGCCCCTTGTTCCTGACCTGGAAAACAGCCCTGCTAGTAGTTATCACCTTGGCTACGTGAAACCAAGCATTGATGTGAAAAGAACATTTAGTAGTTTATCACAAGGACAGGTTGAATCTTAGAATAAATCACTCCTTTGTGCCTAGGGTACTGATTGAATTTTCCACTCAACCAAGCTATCCAGCAACCTGCTTTCTTCCTAAACCCACACAGAGAAGAAGAAAAAAAACTGTGCTTTCTAGATGTACACAGCAGAAGCATAGCTAGCTCAACAAGTGCCCTGTGCCAGTACCATGAACCAGCACTCTACACCCTCAGCTCTAAGTGAAGAGCAGAAAGGAAAAAAAAAACACTTTACTGTATTAAGCCAGTCATTGCATTGTAATGAGGGGCTTCTTACAGATCCACCCCCAAGCTCTTCCACTAATGAGAAAAAAAAAAACAGATGTTCTTTCTACTGGCACACCAATCAGTTGGCCATATGCACAGCAAGCTCCCCCAACCATCTAACCATTCATGTCCCGTTTCTGTACTCTGCCCTCAACCCTTTTATATTTATTAAAAAAAAATGCTTGTGTCAAATGTAGCAATCATTTGCTACAGTTTATACCCTGCATGCATGGAGAGATACTGTGGTCAGGTTTTACTTAAAAAAAGTGGTATTTATTTATTTATTTATTTTACTTTTAAACCGTAGCAAATTTCTTGCTGCAGTATAGCAAACACTTGTTATAGTTTAAACATTGTAGTGCTCCATGTGTGGTCTATAACACTTAGGTTTGACCGCAAACACAATACCGGCTTTTAAAAGCAAGTATTGCATTAGAGATCAGGATTGGCTGATTGCGCCTCCACTCCCCAACACTTTGCGCAAGGGGCAGTTGCCTGTCTTGCCCCACCCTAGCTAAACTATTGGTTCACAAGTAGGACAGACATTAGTTGCACAAAACCAGAGGAGAGAATTTAGAACCATTTTTTTCTTATAGGAAAGTAAGGAAGACAATGCCAAAATTAATATTCTCTAAATGGCTAACACACTGCATCATGTTCTGCTATTCATCTCAGGGTAGGAAACTGGCAGGATCTGTTAGAACTTATAGAACTATGATAATAGCCACTGTTATGACTTTCCATAAGAAAGCCAGCACAAAGGTAACCCCCTGAACAGAGGAGATGTTCATAGATTTTCAAACCATTACAAGATGGACATTGTTTGCAGGGTGAGAGCTGCCCTACTGTAGGATATGCTGCAAGTCATCCACTTTGTTTCATCTTCTTCTTTTCATGGTAGAGTTCTGGGAATCATCCCGGTAGTGAGGACTCCTGCAACAGTGGTCTAAATGAAGAACACAATATAACTGTGTAGGAACTTACAGTAGTAGTAGATGTTCAAGTAGATCACTGTTACAGTACTATTTCCTTCTGCCACCCCCTTCTAATTATTGGGCATCCTAGACTGGGGAGGGATACCATCTCTTCTGTATATGCTTTTTCCCCTTCCTATTTCAGGGCCTTGAGCCTGCTTATGTCTGAGTAGGATTTTGGGAAGCCCTCCTTCCTTCTAGCTGCCCTTACTTTAGAATATGAGGGTCTCCTTTCTGTATAGTTCTCAGTGTTTCTCTTTAGACCTTAATCTTTATCTTTCTATGCTTAGTGTCTTGTGTAGATTGCATGAAAGCTGTAATATGACATGGAGACACCTGTTTTATACTGCAAATGTCCTAACATCTCAGCAGGAATGGCATCTGCTATATCTGGAGAGGGAAGGGTGCTGAGCTGTCTGAAGGTTGTGCAACAATGATCTACTCAAATATTTAGAATTATGGTAAGTTCTTACACAGCTGTACTTTGCTGCATTAAGCCATTTATCCTTTTTTAACATAGTTTATTGCATATTTTTCACTTCTTACTTTGAATGTAGCTGAAACAGTGTTCCCAATGTAGTATCTTCTTTTTCATACAATAAGAAAAGTACCATGTAACACAATTTTTGCCCAAAGATCATAGCTTTAGTTAAATTTGTGTTATTTGGTGTGGTTTTGTGTTTTTCAGGTACATGGTTGGGAAAGAGCTTCCCCTTTTGCTTGCCTTTATCCACAGAAGAAACTACAGAAAAGCAAATATGGGGAAGTCTACCACTGCACACTTTGTACAGATTTGGCACAACTACCAGAAGAAAAAAGAACTCTGGAAACTAAGTCTGTAATAGAGTACTCAAAAGAAGTTAGTAAGCCCCCTACCAAGCCTAAAACAATAGCTCAAAATCTCTCACAGTGTGCTGATGGTGAGGTGCTGAATTCTTCTGAAATGCAAACTCCTTTAGCTTATAGCTGTGGTGATGGTATAGAATCTAATGAACAGGACAAGAGTGATGCAGAAGTGTATCTGACACATTCTTTTCAAAATGATGTAAAACCATTAAAGGAAGAAGACGTACAGCAACAAGAGAAGTCACACACTTACAGTATGATGAGATTTGGAGAGAAGAAGACTGCAAAGAAAGGCCGTGTTAACTACATGTGTGGAGTCAATTATGTTACTAATGAAAATTTGGCTTTCAGTTGTTTTGCTGTTTTACCACCTTTGAAACCAGTTGTTCCCAATGACTTTCTGGATTTTTCTGTCAAGAAGAACAAAATTGTTACACCTGAGAATGAGGAGAAAACACAGTACAAGGCATCTGCTGGAGTTGTGGGTCATGCTAAAGGTTTACAAATGCCAGTCAATGCAGCATCTCCAGATGTAGTAGCAGATGCTCTGAGGCGGCAACTTAGGGGTGAAAATGTTCTACCTGCCTTTGTGCCACTAGATCTAAGGACTCAGATACTAACTGACAAGGACCACTGGAATTGTCAGTGTTCTTTAATGCCAGGCAAAGCCAGTTCTGTAATTCCTAATGCCAGTATTTCAAAACCATCTGATTCTGCTTCCACTCAGAGTCTTCTGCACCCGAGAACTATTCAGTATTGCAAGAGGAATGCAAAGAAGGATGAGTTATCTAGAGGTCCTTTTTCTACCAGTGGCAGAAGTGATAATGGCAGTGAGCAGAGAAGAAACAGAATGGGAGGAGTAGATGTTCCAGTGCCACTATTACCTGAGCTATTGGTCACCAGAGTTGCCATACCAGCTGTGCCTTATAGACTGCTGTAAAATCTGTAGCAGAAGTTTTGTGTTTTACATTTATGGCAATGGCAGAACAAAATAAGCAATTTAGTTTCCAACTTTTTTGCCATAACTATGGCAACCGATGTCTGCCTTTTTCAATCTGTGCCAAGTGCTTTTTATCCTTTAAAATGTAGACTGAACATTATTAAGCACAAATGAGCATATATAATGCATATGGAAGGTTGAAACCTAAAATCATTACTGCATAAAAGGTTACACATGTAATGATTACAGCATGAAACATTGTCACTGAAAATCAGTAAAAAAATGCCAGTAAGTAGGAGTAGGTGTTCATACTGTCACGTTGTTACGAGACCTGATTGCAGTCAATTCCAAGGCAAGAATGAAGCCCTACTTGCTGGCGTTTTCTGACTTTTAGAAGCAAACATATTTGCTGTCACAAAATCTTCATTTGCTGTTACAACAGTTCACACAGTATTTTTTTGTAGGTGTAGAAAATGGGATAACTGTAGTTAAGTAAGGTCTGGTCTTAACTAAAGCATTGGAATTATTGAAGCTGTGCATAGGTTATTCATTTAGCTGTTTAATACTTTGGGGCACCACATTTAAGTCTATTGCATCATTTTAGGATATTATGATATTCCTGGAAGTTAGGGTTTCATCATATGAGGGTGTAACTATTCCTTGTAACGAGGACCCTGTTTTTGTAATTTTACCCAAGTATCTGTAGTCTGTGACTGTTTTAAAGTTGATACTATAATTGTATTTCTCTGTAGCCTCAAGATGTTGTAAGCAGCAGTACTGTATTCCCTACACAGATAGAAAATTGTTTCCATGGAGACTGGTTCTCAGGAACACATTAGAAGTAATGCTAAGAAACTGTTGACCTTGCATTAAAAAGACTGAAATATGAGTAGCTATTAGATGATGCATGCAAAATTTTGATTTTTGAAAAGTTTTGAGTAATTCCGTTCTTCTTAATTAGCACTGTTTGAATAAGTGAAGCATTTAACATTTTCACAAAGCACACAAAATATCAGCATAAGGGAAAGTTATGATCATTCTTCCTTACCCTATTGTTCAAGCAGGCCCACAGATGCATACAGACACACACACACACACACACACACACACACACACACACACACACACACACACACACACACACACACACTTTTTTTCTAGGTATGTTAATGCCTTCATAATACCAACATGTTTGATTTTTCAGTAGCTGTCATTCCATTAGTAATACTGGGTATCCACTACCCCTTAATGTAAAAAAGTGTCTGCTACAAATGCTAACGTGCTAGTAGCTTACTACACATTTACTCAGTGCCACTTGCTCTAAACAGTAAGTGCCCTAAATCCTACTAGCTCAATTCTACATAGGTACCTTGCCATCCCTCAACCCAACCCTATTAAATTGTATAGTTCTACCAGATCCCTAACTGTAACACTAAAATTCACTCCCAGTCCCTAACCCGATTCTTGCTCCCTAATGTTAACCCTAGAATTCTCCTCCCAATCCTTAAACCTGAGGTCCTCAAGTGATGCCTAACCAAAAACTCCACTCCCTGTCCCTAAATATAAAATCCCGGATTGTTCCCTAAATCTGAAACTCCACTCCCTTTCCCAAACCCTGAAGTCTCCAATCACCCCCTCAACCTAAAACTCCACTGCACCTCCTTAACCCTAAACCTGAACTTTCCAATGGCCCTCTAAATCTAAAACTTCCTTGACACATCCTAACCCTAAACTCTGCTGCCATTCCTTAACCTTACCTCCCCTACCAATCACTATCTGAAACATTAAGCTACAGTGTTACTTCACTCATTCACCACAGCTGCACTCTATCTACACAGCTGCTACACCTTGCCAAAATTCATTTAATTTCAGGCATGAGTGGCAGTCCATGTGAACAACAAAATACTGGCTGTGAGACAGTGGTCTTCAAGTTCCTGGGAACCGGTGCTTGTAGTAGACCCATTAAAAAGAGTAAGTATTGAACCTGAATGTTGTGTGCCTAGTTTCTACTTTATCTTTTTTATTGCTTGAACATGCTGCACTCCTGTCAGTATTACTGCAGGGAGTACATGTGTTAATGCCAGTTGCTTATCTGCAAGGTCATGGAAAGAATCATCATGGACCTTATCAACAAGGACAGAGCCAACCTCCAAAACTCTTGACCCGACACAGTTTGGCATCAAGGCCAAGTCTTGATTATTAAACTTGGTAGACTTCTTTGAGAATTTCATCAAAGCCCTGGATGAGGGCAAAGCAGTACATACTGCCTATCTTGACTTAGCCAAGGCCTTCAACACAATCCCCCACTCAGGTATCATTGATAAACTCACCCAGCTAGGATTAATCCATACGTCACTAGATGGGTGGCAAACTGACTCACCGACAGAACGCATACTGTCATATTTGGGGATTCCACGTCCTCCAGTAGACCATTTGCCAGTAGTATACGACAGGGATCTTTGCCAGCACATGTACTATTTAGAATCTACTTCTCTGACATCCAGGCGAAAGTAGATGACCTGTGGCTTACCAAGTTTACAGATGGCTGCAAACTAGATGCAGTTATTGAGTCCACTAATGATGTTAACATATTACAAAAGGGGCTAACATCGACTGATTGGTGCTACAGTCGCGGTCTAAAACTAAATGCAAAAAAGTGTATCATTATCCCCTTTGGCAAAGAAGTGGACCCTGGAAATTACATTATAGATAGCATCCCCACCCCCTAAGCTCAAACACAGTCGTGTGAGACTTGGGAACACAGATTGATAGCAATTTAAATTTCAGTCACCATGTCTCCACAGTGGTAAGGAAAGCCTTCTATGTTGCACATCTCATAAATAAGGGCATCGCATCCATAACTAAGGATGTTATAACTCCTCTGTACTCGACCCACATCAGACCACTAATAGAGTTCAGTGCTCCCATTTGCATGTACCTCACCAGAAACCTGCAACAATCGACATCCCTGATACTTGTTCCACACCTCACATCTCCATGATCAAGTGTCAAAGGCCCTATCCAAGGCAAAGAACACAGCTTCCATGGAACTGATAGTATCCCAGACTGTATTCTGCACCATCTCCAGCAAGAACTAGCTTTGCCATTGAGCACCCTATTCAGCCACAGCATAATTACAGGCTTCATTCCAGCAGAGTGGAGAAATGCTATTGTCATTCCCTTGCGCGATGGTGGTGCCACTACTGACCTGGGAAACTTTCACCCCATTAGCTTGACAAGTCTGATTTGTAAAGCCATGGAGCATATTATTATGGATCTTATAAACAAGAACATAGGCAATCTCCAAGCACTTGACCCCACCAATTTCAGATTTGCCAGGGGATGATCTTGTCTACTGAACCTAGTTGACTTGTTTGAGACTGTCAACAAGGCCTTAGATGAGGGAAAGTGAGTACCTACAGCTTACCTTGACCTGGCAAAGGCCTTTGACACAATCCCCCACTCAGGCATCATCAAAAAGCTAAGACAACTTGGTGTTAATCCCTGTCTCGTCAGATGGGTGGCTAACTGGCTCACAGATAGGACCCACAAGGTCAAAATATGTGCCACCACCTCCGACAGCAGACCTGTCACTAGTGGTGTTCCCCATCACTATCACTCTACTCAGTATCATAAAGATTGCTCAGAGGTGATCTGTGTCTCACCTACAAGGCAATATTGGACCCTCCCCTACCAGAGATGCTCAATATCCATAAGTCTAACTCCTCACGCATTACGTGCTCGACAGGCCTAAAATCTAATATGCAGCATCAACAAAACCTGCTAGAGAGACAAGTTTGTCTCCCAGAGGCTGCCCCATCTCTGGAATAGACTTCCCATACATGTCAAACAGAGTATCTCTCTGACCCTCTTCAAGTGCAACCTTGATGAGTCAATGGGAAACCACAAATTTGCCCCAGGAGTTCCACCTTTGTCCCTCATTGACAGGGGTGACAGGTGCTGACTGAGGGTTCTTTTTGGAGATAAACTCTTGGCTAGGCTTGTAAGGACTGCAGGGCCATTAGCCTAGTAACCTCCTATGATCCTATGAGAGACCACAGAGGTTTCTAACCAAGAAAACTGAAAGTCTCAAAAACATAATATACATGGAAGGACTGAAGGCCCTGTCACTGTACTCTGTATCCTACAGGCTGCTGAGTGGCAACCTGTGCCTGGCCTACAGACTGATCTCTGACTCTGCCCTAATGGAAATGCTTCATAGGTTCATAGGTTTATAGGTAGGTACTAGGCTACTGGCCCTAGGGCCTATATAAGCCTAGCCAAAAAGGTACCCTGGCTTTTGCCACCCAAGAAAATTATTTTCCTGTGCCTCTGTCGAGCAGAGCCTCAGAGGTGATCCCTGGGGTGAATTTCCAATTTCCCATCCACTCATCAAGATTTTTCTTGGAAGAGTGCTAATGAGGAGCTTTGTTTGATATAGCTAGGTAGTTTGTTCCAGAGTTTGGAAAGTCTCTGGGACAGGAATCTATCCCTCCAGCATGTTCTGTTTATTTTGGTGACAAGGTTTAGGTCCCTAGAGAGTGTAACTTGGAGGGATTGGGATTTCTTTAAGTGTTGCATTTTCAGCAGCTCTGGGTTTGACATAGCTTTGTATATTAGGCAGAGATCGCCTCTGAGTAGGCGATATGCGACAGAGTAAAGCTGGAGTTTTTTGAGACGGTTTGCGTAAGGCATATGTTTGAGGCAGGTAATCCTCTTTGTGAGGTATTTCTGTGGCCTTTCCAGTTGTAGATGTCTTGTGAGGTACATACCAAAAGGGGCATTGTACTCTATAATGGGTGTAATGAGTGATGAGTAGAGGGAACAATGACCTCTTTTTTCCTGGATGAGAAACCTTTTGTGATGAGGTATGCCACGTAGAAGGATTTCCCGACTACTGTGGCAATGTGATTATCAAAGGAGAGACTACTGTCCACCTGTGTCCCAAGGTCTCTTATCACACGTTCAGTGTTAAGTAAACTACGACCTATGTGATAGCTCATGGGTACAGAGTTTTTACCAAAGGGGATGACAGTGTACTTTTTGGCACTGAGCTTGAGGTCATGGCTTTGACACCAGGCATCTGTCTCAGTGAGGCCCTTTTGTAGGATATCCACATCGTTAGGAGTTTTGATTACGGCTCCTAGTTTGCAGTCATCTGCGAACTTCATTAGCCAAAGACCTTCTGTGTTAGCCTGTACTTCAGAAAAGTAGATACCAAACAGGAGAGGACCCAGGACTGAACCCTGTAGTACTCCACTTATCACTGGTCTGAAGTCAGATTTGGAGTCTGCTACTTTTGCAGTGTGGGTTCTGTCAGTGAGCCAGTTGGCAACCCATCTTGTGACATAGGGATTTATACCTAGTTTAGTGAGTTTATCTATAATTCCAGAGTGGGGGATGGTGTCAAAAGCCTTGGCGAGATCTAGATAGGCTGTGTGAACCACCTTACCCTCGCCTACGGCTTTGGTGACTGCTTCAAAGAAGTCTATCAGGTTTAGGAGACATGATCTGCCTTTTACAAACCCGAACTGGGTGGGGTCCAGAGTTTGGCGATTAGCAGTGTCTTTGTTTATAAGTTTCATGATGATACGTTCCATGGCCTTGCAAGCCAGGCTCATTAGGCTAATGGGGCGGTAGTTCCCAGGGTCCGTGGTGACTCCCCCTTTGTGGAGTGGTATAACCGTCGCTGTTCGCCATTCAGTGGGCACAAAGCCTGAGGTGAGGCTATGATTGAACATGGTGCTTTGGTGGGGTGCCAGTTCATTCTGTAGTTTGTGTAGAACGCAGCCTGAGATGTTGTTAGGTCCCATGGATGCTGGGTTCTTGGCTTTGGAGAGTGTGGGTTTTACCTGTGCAGCTGTGATTACAGGAACTTTGCATTCTTCTGGTATAGAGATGGGTCCTTTAGGGGATGAGAGATGGGTAAAGTTAGCACTGAACCTATCTGCCAGGATGTTGGCAATATCAGTTGGTTCTGTAAATTTAGTATCATTGTGCTGTAACTCAGAGCAGATCTGAGTGTTGCCATTGAGATTCTTGACATAGCTATAGAATGCTTTGTGGTTGTCTTTAGAATCAGTGGTGATTTTGTTTTCGTAACTAGCTTTGGAGGATTTTATGAGGGATCTCAGCTTCTTACTGAGGCTGACCAGGGAGTTCCTCCAATCATGGGATTTTACTCTTTTTGCAATAGTTTCTTTCTTCTGTTGTAGTGTTTGTTTATGGCAGGGGACCACCAGATTGGCTTCCTTTTTTTGGAGGATAGCACTATCCATGCACTCGTGTAAGTGCTTATAAAGTGCATTTGTGTAGGATTCAGCAGTCGTACCTCTATTGTCCATCTGCATGGGTGTCGTGAAGTTTGCCACTTCTGTCTTAAGAAGCGTGAAGTTGGCTTTGGAGAAATTCTTTATGGCGATTTTCCTAATGGGCGGTGGGGAGCAGGATGTGGATGTCTAGGGTGATTAGCTTGTGGTCAGATCTGACCAACAAGGAATTGACCTCTGGTGTGGAACACAGGTCGTCCATGTTGGTAATGACCAGGTCTAGGATATTGCTGCCCCTGGTGGGAGTGTGGATAAGTTGATCCAAGGCGTTTGAATTTATGAATTCCAGAAAACATTGAGCAAAAGAGTTGGTACATGAGTAGTTTTCCCAGTTAATGGTGGGGTTGTTGAAATCGACCATTATGAGGGTGTTGAGTTGTACCCTAATATTTTCCAGTGTATCAAGAAATGAGGAGTGGAATCCTGGGGCATGGTGGGGGATCTGTAGCAAGTTACAATTTGGATTGCGGTCTTGCCTAGAGTTAGTTGCACTTGGATACTCTTGGATGCATTATGCTGAGCAACTAACCTGGAGGTGTGGATATCCTTAATGAATATGGACACGCCTGCGCCTTTAGTGTTTCGGTCCAGGTTAGGTGGCCAAAAGGGGTGGTATGAATTATAGCCTGGTAATGCAGGGATGCACATCTGCAAATCACATGGGACAAGAGTCACTCAATTCAGGCATCTCAACCTAGCTTGTGACATAACAGAACATATTGGAGAGACAGATATGTCTCACAGAGATTGCTGCTACTCTGGAATAAACTCCCACTTCATATGAAGCAGAGCTCCTCAATGACCCTATTTAAGCACAACCTTGACAATTGGATGGAGAACATAAATTCAGCCCGGGGGTGGCACCTGTGTCTCTCATGGATAGGAGCAGACAGTGCTAATCATTGATTCGCTCTGCTAAAACAACCATCTAACCATGATCAACTAGAGAACAGGGGTGCTACATGGCTAGGCTTGTTAAGGCCCTAGGGCCATTAGCCCAGTAAACTGCTATAAATCTATGAACCTAAAACGGGATGGTACTTAATTTGCTTTTCATTCATTTTCAGTTATTTGAACACGGCAAAAGTGTGAGGTTTATGTCCTCTGCTGTATGTGCTAATTTGACTTCAAGATTCTACAGATGTCTGTTGTTCTTTTTGGCCACATACTATTATTATCTTCTTTACATCATACAAGAGAGTGTTCCATGATCCTTTAATACTATAGAAAGACACGCACTGACTGTGGTTTTATCGAAGCCTAACAACTCAATGGATAGATATTATTCACATTTAAAATTTAAGCAAGAAAAAGTGCTTTCAGTTTAAAATTAAGATATTTCCCACTCTGTGTTACTTATAGTCTTGTCCTACTGGCCGGAACTTAAGCAGGTATCACCTTCTCCTGAGCATGACTGCTTGCATTCCAAGTCACAAAATGTTAATATTTAACAAGAGGTGCATTACAAATCAGTTCACTGTTCTGGTAGAAATGTAAAAGTGCCTGTGTCATCTTTTCACCAAGCAGGTCTTCAGTTGATTCAGTTTCTGAAGCACTCATTTAATTAATATGTTTTATTTATATGAAACTAGTATGTTTTATTTTACTTCAGCTCACAGTGTTAATTTACCATATAAGAGATTATTTTGGCTAGGTAATGGGCATGACAAATTTTAGTACTTTAGGGGTTACCCCTAGGATTAAGAATGAGCTTTTGCCAGTATTAAGCCTAACTTGGGCAGAAAACAACTTGCAGATGCCCTTTTTGATTCAGAGACAGTCCCACTCCAGTGATTCTACTTAATCAGTAGAATCATCATGCTTGGCTGTTTCTAGAGCTGTGCTAAATGTTAATAAGGCATTCCAGGCTATGACACAGTTGAGCAATTCAGAGAATTGCTTGGCTGCTTAAATCTTACCGTGGTCAGCTTGGAAACAAGGATATTACATGGCTAGGCTTGTTAAGGCCCTAGCACCAACTGCCCCATCCATGATGGACACAGGTGCCACCTGTGGGGTGAATTTACAGTGTCCCATCCAGTTTTCAAAGTTGTGCTTAGGGTCATTGAGGAGCTCTGCTTGATGTGGTTATTTTATTCCAGAGAAGCAGACATGTTAATGAACACAGCCAAATGATGCATCCCCCAGTATAATATATGAGGGAGATCTTGTGAAAGGTAAGATCAGTTAAGTGGCTGCCAAAAGGAGAGAGATAGTGGTGGATTGTGTGAAGGTGGGTATATATGTAGCAGTGTATGTGCACATCAGCAGAGCTGTCACAGATGTGTGTGTGTGTGTGTGTGTGTGTGTGTGTGTGTGTGTGTGTGTGTGTGTGTGTGTGTGTGTGTGTGTGTGTGAATGTCTGCAAATGTGTGAGAGAACAAATGAGGGGGAAAACTGTGCCAGTACAGTGCATGGGCTACCACTGGTAATTACTACAAGAAATTGCCAATTAATGCTGTCAGAAAATATGAACAATTCGGAGACATGCAGATTAACTGAAAATGAGATTATCTTCATACTCATCCCTGCTGCAGTAGCCTAAGCTATATCAGCTATATCCTGCAAGGGTATAGCAGCCCACCAGTTTCCAAAGCTTCAGGGCTCCTTCCATGGCCCAAACCATTAGCTCGAACTGAGCTGATTAAAAAGACAGATTTGGGCACCAAGCCCTTCAGAGCATTCCTGCTAGTTAAGAGTGCATTCCACTAAAGTTCCCGAGGATTGACAGTCTGCTTGTGCTGTTCCTTTGCTGGGTAGATAAGATCTCTTCGGGGAGAAAAACTTCCTTTTTAAAGCAAATTGCTTGATCACACTTTCTTGTTCAGGAAAGTTATTTTAAAACCAGGAGTTTGGGTTTTAATGGACTGTCATGAGACTGTATTGTATTTTTAAACAGGAGCACTCTTTTTCTTTCAGTTTAAAATGACTTTACTTAAAAACATTTTTTTTCTATGGAGGAATTGTGTTTATTTCAATTTTAGGGTGGGAGATTTAGAGTAGTTTAACTGTGCTTTTCTGTGAAAAAAGTGAGACTAAATTTTATCAGCTGTTTCTACTTGTTTTCCATGGGAAAGAGGCACCATTTTTCAGCTTGAAGACAGGACAACGTTGATCCCACAGTCAGGCCTTCTTCCAGCCACAAAAAGACAAGTTTGAGCAAACAGCCTTTGCCACCACAGCAGGCTAGCAACTTGCCTCAGCTGCAGGTGGGTGACTCTGCTGTAGCCATTCGTTCTACCTCAGACCACTCATCTTTTACCCAGATTCCTCTGATGTAGCACCTACAGCCATTATAGACCCGAGATTAGCCACTTCTCTTGTGGATTTTGGGATTCCTTCAGTGGGCAAGAGAGAGCCACTCTTATTGGTGCCTGGGAGAAGGAACAGGAAAGGCATCCTTGTTTTGTCAGAAAGCTATAGCAATCCTTAGGGAAACTGCTATCACCATTAATAACACTGTTGGCCCCATGTTTCCTGTCAAAAAGTAACATAAAACTAAACATATATCTACTCCTCAAATTTACTTGAACAGGAGTAATTTACTGTGTCTGGCTTAAGGTTGAATTCAGGCTATTGATCCTTCTTATAAAAATGTTATGGTAATATAAAGAGGGATACCTCTTTTCCTGAAGAGATTCAAGGTTCTGAATCTGAACAGGATGATGAAGGGACATATACCAGGTTTTCTCCTCAGATTTCTGATTCAGACTCCAAGGAGAGCTCAATTTCTGATTCTCCCTCTGGGGGTTCTCTTTCACTGAAATTATTTACAGAATTTCCTAGTGTTTTCAGTGGGAGATCACTGAGGTTTCTCAGTCCCTCAGATAATACTATGAGCTGTTACAAGATGCATGTTACTGCCTGCAATTTTCCTAATAGTCAGCCATCTACCCCTAAAAGGGCAGATATGATGTATAAGGTTCCTCTGTCTTTAAAGTTTTATACATTCTTTCCAAACCTGACCCAGCAGCAATAGCTATAGTTAATCTTACTGTTGTGAAACATTAATTTAATTCCAATTCTACAGTTTATGATAAGGATAGAAGATTATTGATAGGTATGTTTCTACAACTTTGATTTTCAGAATTTTGAATTGTCGGGTTTGTATGTCTTTTTTGACTTCTTCAGACAGAATTGTGCTCTTGGGATGTGAGCCAGACACCCTAGTTCAAAGAGCTTTTCTTCCACAGGAAAAATTAGATGTGTATGTAGATCTGTTTCTAAGGTTTTCAACTCATACTTCGGTCACCGTGAGGAAATACCTCAGTATTCCGGGTATCATAGCAATTATGATTCTCTTGGAACCCCTGGCAAGATTCTACATGTGAAAGATACAATGGTATCTGAAGTCTCTTTGGTCTCAGCACCAACATACTTTGTTTTTTCAAACCCCAGTGCTAGGGTTTGTCAGTGGGGAAATCACTTGGTGGAGACAGCAAAGATCCCTAAATCCAGGAGTCCTCTTCTCCCTCCTTGTTCCAAAGCAGTCAGTCACCACAGAAAAATGGAACATTGTTTGGGGAGCAGATGTTCTTCGTGTTTCACTGTTGCAGTCATTACATTTGGGTTATCTGCCTGCAGGTAGCCCTCAGTCGGCCTGATTAACAAAGTCTTGGGTCCTGTGTCAGTTGCTGTCCCTTCTTCCATGACGTCAGGTCGTCAGGGGTATAAAACATGCAGCCGACGCCATTATTCCCGTCTTTCTTGTTGTGTGGTGCCCAAAGCAGAAGCAGTTTGCAAGTGCCGGTCGGCCAACTCCTGAAATTTTCGTTTTTGAGTTTCAGAACTGAAGTCTTCAACTAAAGCTAAGTACCCCGTTGGGGAAACTTTTTCTTGTTCCTTACCGATGTCAGTAAAAGTTAATAATTGCATTACTTGTGGAAAGCAAGTATCTCATAAAGATTTTCATTCGTACTGTATTCCTTGCCTAGGCCCTGACCATGACATACCTTGCTGTCAGTTTTGTTCTTTATTTAATCAGCGCACTATCCGTCGTTGGTATATTTTCCCTCTAAATATTTCGGTTCTCGGTTTAATTATCCAGAAATGTCATTGGTTAGCCATCCGACTACCGAGATTCCGAAAAAAACGCAAAGATAAAGACAGAGACAGGCTGCCGAGGTCCAAAACTGCCGACGCTTCTCCTAAGCCAGTCACCAGTTCGCCGGTACTCAGTGAGGTGCTTTTGCAGCCCCTGATACCCGCTGCTTCTGATTCGCAGGCCTCTAGTGAGACCCATTCGGAGTCCGGTATGCCGTGATATGCTTCAACTATGGAACCCGCGGATGTCTCTACCTTGGATGCGTCCGGAGCCGCTGTGCAGGCACCGGCTTCTGAGGGTGTATTCAGGCCTAGGGACTTGCATATTAAACCGATGCCTCCTTCTTTACTCAGGCCTAAATCTCGATCCATGCCTAAAAAAACCAATGCCCAGCCCACATGCTCAGGCCTCTATGCCTAAAAAACAAATGATAAGAATGGCTGAAGATCTAATAACTCTAATCAGGGGTAGCCAACCTCCCCCTTCTAAGAGGCCTAGGACTGAAGTTGATTATGAATCTTCTGATCAGGATTCTGTTTTTTCTGATTCTTCTGATGATCTGGATTTGACCTTATCTACTTATGAAGATTCTGATGCAGAGGACTCCATTCCCTCTGCTTCCCCTCCTGAGGATTTTTCTTTTGGGGAAACCTTACATACTCTAAGAGAGCATTTCCACTGGGAAAGCCAGGATTTTTCTGGTTCAAAAAAGAGGCTTAGGGATTTCCTTCTCCTACCTCAGCATAGGCCTTTAGCTATTCCATCTGTACTAGACATTGTTGATGATGCTTTTTCAGAATCTAGTTTGGCCCCTGATTCCCTGCCTCCTGCTCCCAGAAAACCTGACAGATACTACAGGGTCCCCGAGTCCCACAAGTTCCTTTTTAAAAATCCTGTTGCAGATCCAGAGACTATTTCACAGGGGCCCAAGGGCATTAAGGCTTCTACTGCTAAAAATCCTACCCCTTCTGATAGAGACTCCAGGGTGCTGGATAGATGGGGTAAGAAGTTTTACACTTCTGCAACCTTGGCCATTAGGGCTTTAAACTGCCAGTTTCATATGTTAATGTATCAGCAACATGTTATTGGACTACTTAAACAGAAAATGATGTTGATTCCTGACTGTGTGGAAAATAAAGAATTACAGGATTTAATGCATTCTGCTGAACAAGTTGGAAAACATACTTTGCAATGTGGTTTTGATTTATTAGAGGCCTCTTGCAGGGCTGCTGTTACTGGGTCTGTGCTCAGAAGGCATGCTTGGCTTAAGGAGCAATTTTTGTCTGATCATGTTAAAGCTAAATTGTTGGATGCTCCTTTAAATTAGGACTGCCTGTTTGGCAACAAGGCTGAGGAAGTTCTTAAAAAGATGGAAGATAAAGCTAAATCTATGCAAACTGTTAAATATTTTTTAAAAGTTGAGCCTCCTAGATTTAGTAGGCACTGGCCCTCTAAGAATTGGTCCTTTCCAGAACCTTCCAGGTCTTCTCAAGCCAAACTCAGACACAGCAAAACCCCCAGGTTTCAATCCCAGGGGACACACAGAACTAAGCAGTGGGGGGGCCTCCACTTCCAAATCTGGGAATAATAAGACTCCCCCCTATGGTAAACTGTCTCAATGACTTCCTTTTAAAATTTCCAAACACTAATCAACTGACTGCCCCTTTGGGGGGAAAGATTGCTCTTCATGCAAAGAATTGGGAACTCTACCCAGGAGAAATGGGTTTTAAATATAGTGTCCCAGGGATACAGATTTCACTTCCACACGTTACCAACACCAAGCTGGTGGCCAGACCTACCCCCAAATCAGTGGGCAGAGGCCCAAAAACAAGTACTTTCTCTCTTAAAGCGTGGGGGCTATTCAACTGGTACCAGAAGAGGAAAAGGGACAAGTTTTTTTACTCGAGACTTTTCCTGGTACCCAGAAAAGACAATTCGGGGCATCCTCTCCTGGACCTGTCTACTCTAAACACCTTTTTGGAGATTCCAAAATTCAAGATGCTGACTGTTCACCAATTACTTCCTATGCTAGGCAAAGATGCCTGGTTGGCAACACCAGATTTAAAAGAAGCATACCTGCACATCCCAATCGGGGAATCTTGCAGAAGATACCTACACTTCAATGCAGGCTACACGCACTATCAGTTCTCTGCACTGTCCTTTGGCTTATCTACTGTGCCCAAGGTATTCACAAAGTGCCTAGCTCCAGTTATTGCATTTTGCAGGTAAAGAATTATTCAAATGTACCCATACCTGGACGATTATCTAATTCAGGCAGAAAGACAGGACATACTTTTGAATCATCTGGCCTTTGTACAAAGGGTTCTAACTTGTCTGGGGTACACCATAAATCAAAAGAAATCACACCTGGTACCCTGTCAACAAATTATATTCCTGTGAGTAAGCTTGAATACAACTTCCCAGATGGCTTTCCTCACGCCAAAGAAACAAATTCATTTGACAACCTACTTCAAACAAGTGGCCACAAAAACTCTGCTATCTGCAAGACAAATACTGCAAGCCTTGGGGTTCATGGCCTCTTGCATTCTTCTAATTCCATATGCAAGACTGCATATGAGGAAATTACAGTGGTATCTAAAAAGCCTATGGTGTCAACATTCTGAAGACTTGGAAACAATGATTCCTATCATACCTTGTCTAAGCCTAGAGTTCCTTTGGTGGGCAGAGGTCTGTCACCAAAACAAGGGACTACCTGTCACACCACCCCCTGCCGCCCAAACCCTAACAACAGATGCATCAGACTATGCATGGGGGGGCTCACCTGGCAGGGAATTGCATTCAGGGCAAATGGAACCCAAGTCAAATGCACCTGCATATCAATCAAAAAGAAATGTTAGCTGTACAGAATGCTCTGACAGCCTTCAAGGACCACATTCTTCCAGGGCAACTAATAGTAAAGACGGACAACACCACTGTTATGTGGTTCATAAACAAGCAGGGGGGGTACACATTCTTACCCCCTCTGCAGACTAGCCATGGCATTGTGGAACACAGCCTTGAGCTACCAAGTGCACCTACAAGCTCAATTCCTGACATGAAAATCAAATACACTGGCATACGGAGTAAGCAGAAATCTCATGGACCCACACAAGTGGAAACTGGAACCATGGATTTTCAACATGTTGACAAGTAAATGGGGGAGCCCAGATGTAGACCTGTTTGCCTCTCCCCAGAACTACCAATTGGACAAATTTTGCACAAGGACTCCCCACAAACAAGCCTGGAAAGTGGATGCTCTGTCCTTTAGCTGGAAAAACCTATCAGTCTATGCCTTTCCCCCTCTGCCTCTGCTCTCCAAAGTACTACTAAATATCAAACAGGACAAACCAAGGATGATTTTGATTGCTCCAGACTGGCCGCACAAACACTGGTACCTCCTCCTGCGCAGTGTGTCATGGTTATCTCCATGGCACCTGCCTCAGACTCCTTCCCTGCCGTTTCAGCAGGATAACCAGATTCTGCACCCTCAGCTTCGAACACTGAACCTTGCAGCCTAGCTAATTACTTAATCTCTCCTTTACCATCACTCAGCAAACCTGTGATGGATATCATTTTAGAGGCAAGGAGGCCTAGTACTAGAAAATCTTATGCTGAAAAATGGAAAATATTCTGTGCCTGCAACCAATCTCAAGGGATGAGCACAGCAGCGCCAAATTTACCTCAGATTTTACAATACTTAACTGAAATGCTTCACAAGGGCCTGTCTTTTTCCTCCATTAAAATCCACGCCTCAGCCATTTCAGCTCATTATAACATAGAGCCTCCCCTCTTCTCTCATCCACTGCTCAAGCAGTTCCTCAGAGGGGCCAGAAATTTGAGACCACCCAGGAGAGCTCCAACCCCAGCCTGGGACCTTAACTTTGTCTTGGAGAAACGAAAGTGACTCTACCTCCTTTCAAGCCAGATGCTACTGCAGACTTAAAATTTCTTTATTGGAAAGCAGCTTTCCCTCTAGCAATCACTTCAGCTAGAAGGGTGTCTGAATTACAGTCCCTTATGGCAGTGGAGCCTTTCATCATCTTTCATGCGGACAGGGTGTCCCTCAGAACCAATCCATCCTTCATGCCCAAGGTGGTATCCAGTGTGGCTCTTAATCAGTCCATTCATTTGCCAACCTTCTTTCCCAATCCACAGAATAAAGGGGAACAGATACTGCATTCCTGAGATGTGCACAGACAACTTAGATTCTACTTGGACAGGACTAAACCTCAAAGGAAATCTGAACAACTGCTGGTGGCATTTGCTGCAGGGGCAGAGGGGAAGGCTATTTCAAAGCAAACCATTTCTAAATGGATAAGCTATTCAATTCATTTCTGCTATAAGCACCATGGAAAAACCTATCCCCCAGGGGATCAGACCTCACTCCACCATGGCTGCATCTACCTCTACAGCCTTTCTCAGAGGCGTCCCTACCAGGACATCCCAGACGCTGCTACCTGGAGTTCTGTACATACTTTCACCAAGCATTATCATTTGCCAATTGTCTCTAAATCCAGAGCTGGCTTTGCCACTGCAGTCGTACAGGGCCTTATAGCTGGTCCTAATGCTATCTGAATTCCTCCTCCCAACCATAGCTTTGGGAATCTACCCAAATGTAATGACTGCAACAGTGAAACACGAAGAACATAGTACAGTTGTATACACTTACTATAAATATAGATGTTCGAGTGTATTCACTGTTGCAGTCCTGGTTACCCTCCCTCCAGCCCCCTAACTTCTTTTTTCCTTTACTGTGCTTAAAAGCCTTTTTGGTGTATTTGCTTTTTTGTTGGAGGTATATATTTGTGCTTTTATATTTAATTGCTTCCCATTAGGGGGGCACCTGACATCTGGGGCAAGAAAAACTGATGTAATGGCGTCGGCTGCATGTTTTATTCCCCTGATGAATTGATATAATGGAAGAAGGGACAGCAACCGACACAGAACCCAAGACTTTGTTATTCAGGCCGACTGAGGGCTACCTTCAAGCAGATAACTCAAATGTAATGACTGCAACAGTGAATACACTTGAACATCTACATTTATGGTAAGTGTACACAACTGTACTTTTCAAGAGGGATATAAGTGCAAGGTGTGTCTGACACCAAGGACAGATACAAGCACATAAATGTAAAAGAGATGCTTGTCCAGGATCATCTTTGGTCCCTGGGACCTCTTCAGGTTATAGAAAATATCACAGTCATGTGGGACATCAGCAGGTAAGGGGTAACCAGGTCTTACCCCATTTCAGACTAGCCACATTAGCTTGGGATATTGCTTCACAACACAGTCTCACTCTACAAACATCCTGTATTCCATCAGTGTAAAATTATATGGCAGATGAGCTGAGCAAGGACAAAAGCAGATGCTCACAAATGGAAACTAGGTCAGGGTGTTTTCCAAGGTTTGATCCATCTGTGGGTACTTCCTCAAGTAAACTTATTTACCTCCTCTTTGAGCAATCAGCTGGCAAGATTCTGCTCCAGGACTCCATGCAAAAATGTCTTGAAGACAGATGCCTTTTCTTTTCCTTGGACAGAAATGTTCCTGTATGCTGTTCCACCCTTTCCACTGATTTCCAGGGTAATTCTGAAGATTCAGAAGGAAGCTCCCAATATGATTGCTGTGACTCCCCTCTGTCCCAGGCAACAGTAGATGCTCTTCATATTGATCACTGCTGCAATAGCCTTAGCTATATGGGTTATATCTTGCCAAAGATATAACAGACAGACAGCTTCCAAAGCTTCAGGGCACCTTCTACACACCCAAAATATCAAAACAGCTTGTGCAGAGATGACTAAATGACATGTTTGGGCGCAAAGCCCTTTAGAGCCTTACTGTCACTGAAGAGACATTTGAATATCGACATCAGCTTGTGCTTTTTTTTTTTTTTTTTTTTTGCTGGGCAGATAAGTTCCCTTTTGGGAAAAAATGTTCCATTTTCTTAAATTTTGCTGATGGTTTATTACTTTCCTCTTTAGGAAATTTATTTCAAAGTTAGGAGTGTTGTTGTTTGTCTCAAGATTATGACGTTCTTTTAAATGGAGCTGTTGTTTCTTTCTGTCAGTATAAAAGTAGTGCAGACTAACTGAAAACATATATTTTGTGGAAAGATTGTATTTGTTTTTCTGTTGTGGGGCTGCCATAGTGTTTTAAAGTTATTTTTTTTTCTGTGCTTCTATCAAAAAAGTAACTTTTATGGAATGGTAGTCAGACAGGTTCTTGTCTTACCTGGGGAAGAGGGAAACCACCATTTTCAGTTTGACCATGGGACAGACTGTGGGTCCCACATTTGGTCCTTCCAGCAACAATAACAAAAAGTTAATCAAGCACCCTTTCCCACCACAGCAGGCTAACAATTTGCCTCAGCCACAGGTGGATGACTCTGCTGTGGCTGTTTGTTGTACCTCAGACCATTCATCTTTTACCCCGGATCCCTCTGTTGTAGCATCTACAGCCGCTGTTGACCAGGGAGTTAGGTACATCCCCTGTGGCTGTTGGAGTTCCCCTCAGAGGGAAGGGAGCACTACTTTAGATAGTCCTGAGAGAAGAAACAGGGAAGGTTTCTCAGTTGTGTCAAAATACTATGCCATCTCTGGGGAAGCAGCTGCTGCCATTAGTAACATGGTTGGCTCCATTTTTCCTGCATCTATCCTTATTAAATTTCTGTGGGTAGGAGTAGTTTACCGGAACTTCTCAGGGTTTTATTCAGGCTATTGATCCTTCTTGTAAAGTAGTTTCTGGTAAAAGAAAGAGGGATGCCTCTTTTTCTTATGAGTTTCAATATTCTAAATGTGAACAGGAAGACACAAGGACTTATGCAGGCTTTGTCCTCAGATTTCTGATTCAGTCTCAGAAGAGAGCTTAGTTTCTGATTCTCCCTGTGGGAGTTCTCTTTGAGACTACTGCTAAAATTTCCCAGTGTTTTCAGTGGGAGAGTATAGAGGTTTCTCAGTCCCAGAGAAAATAACTTGAGTTGTTACAGAAAGATTTTCCATAACCTACACCCATTCCTCTCATCGTGTCTGCTTTAGAGGATATTTGTCTTACTGCCTGCATTTTTTATGATACTCAGTCAGCTGTCCCTAAAAAGCAGATATGATCTATAAGGTTCCTCAGTCTTTTACATTTTGTACACTATTCACAAACTTGACCCAACAGCTATAGCTTTAGTTGATTCCACTGCTGCTAAGCACTTAGTTAATTCTAATCCTACTCTTTCGAATAAGGATGGAAAGACTATTGATAGGTATGGGGAAAAGTGTAAAGGTCGGCCATGGTAGTGTAGTGGTTAGCTTTCCCACCTCACAGCAAGAGGCTCTCCGGTTCGATCCTCGGCTGGGGTACCTTCTGTGTGGAGTCTGCATGTCCTCCCTGTGTTCATGTGGGTTTCCTCCGGGTGCTCCAGTTTCCTCCCACATCGCAAAGACATGCTGTAGGTGGATTGGACACTCTAAATTGGCCCTAGGTGTGAGTGCGTGCATGTGTGTGCCTTCTGTGGAAGGTTGGGCGCTGGGCTGGCAACTCAACACCGTAAAACTCCACTGCCAATCATGAGCAGACAGGTGATCCGCTGTGGTGACCCCTAAATGGGAAAAGCCGAAAGAAGAAGAAGATGGGGAAAAGTGTAAACTTATGCAACTTTAATTTTCAAAATTTTGAGACTCGTGTTATAGTTTGTTCTGACAAATTGTGAAAGTAAGGGGATGTTTTATCTGCAGTTTCTTCTTGTGAAGAAAATCTTTAAGTAACTTAGCTGCTTCTATTGCACAGGTCACTTCTCATGGCAGTGTATGTATGCCTCTGTTGATACTACTTCCAGGGCTGTGGGCAGTGGTACTGTTTTAAGGAGGTGTGCTTGGCTGCATTCTTAGAACCTCCAAGATTATGTCAAAAATGAGATTTTAAATTCACCTCTGGATAGTGATTTAGTGTTTGGACCCTCTGCTGCAGAGTTGATCAAAAAGTGTGATGAAAAGGGCAAGCTGATCCAGGGAATCTCAGCTCTTATTTTCAAAACTGTACAAGGGATTTTCTTTCTTCTCATCCAATTATGGCAAAAAACAGATAAACAGACGTTCAAGAAGAAATGGTAAGGGTGTTCCAAAAATCAGTCTTAACCCCTCCGCAAACGAAGGACAGTCCAAGTCGTCTAAATGATTGTTCAAGAGACCTTGTGACCCCCCCTCCCAGCCAGGTCCTTTTTGTCTATCAGAAAATCTGAAGCTGCATTTTTATCTTTGGCAACAGATTGTTTCAGACAAATGGGTACTGAAAATGATCCATTAAGGTTACAGATGGCAGTGGGAGGAAATTCCTCCATTCCAGGAGGTCATTCCTCATCTTGCAGGTCAGACTCA
Organism: Protopterus annectens; assembly: GCF_019279795.1. Lineage (NCBI taxonomy): Eukaryota > Metazoa > Chordata > Ceratodontiformes > Protopteridae > Protopterus > Protopterus annectens. The sequence goes on from NC_056742.1 coordinate 153,109,752, forward strand.
TGTTTCCTCCTGATGTTCTTCGTGTTTCACTGCTGCAGTCATCACATTTAGGTTATCCCTGCCAGGGTAGCCCTCTGCCGGCCCAAATACCAGAGGCTTAGTATATCTGCGTCAGTTGCTGTCACTTCCTGTCACTTCAGGACTGATGTCAGGTCGTCAGTAGTATAAAGTAAGGCAGCCAATGCCATTACATCAGTCTTTCTTGCCACGGGGCCAGAAGCAGTTTGCACGAGTGCCGCTCGGCCGCTACCTATGTTTTGTCTTCTGAATTGAAGCTGAAGTCTTCTAAAGCTAACTACCCTGTTGGGGATCCTTTTTTCTTGCACTAACCGATGTCAGAAAAAGTTAACAGTTGTCTTGCCTGTGGAAAGCAAATACCACACCGAGACTTTCATTCTTACTGCGTCACTTGCTTAGGCCCAGACCGTGACGTCCCTTGCTATTGCTTTTGTGCTTTGTTCAACACCAGAACTATACATCGTCGGGCCCTTATTGCAACTAGATATTTTCATTTACAGTCCTCGAATTGTGATATGGCTTCGGTAAGCCATCCGACAGCAGATCTTCTGAAAAAACGTAAGGATAAAGACAGAGTCAGACCACACAAGTCCAAACCTACCGACGATGCTTCCGTTAAGCTAGTCGTCAGTTCTCCGGTCCTCAGTGAGGCACTTTCGCAGTCCCTGATGTCTGCTTATGTGGATTTGCAGGCCACTGCTGAGACCCTTTCAAAGTCTGGTATGCCACTTCGACTAAGGATCCTGCTGTTGTCTCTCTCTTGGATGGGTCCGGAGCTGCTGAGCAGGCACCGGCTTCCGAGCAAGTAATTCGTACTACCGATTCTCGACACAAACCAATGACTTCTTTTGTGTCTACCGTTCTTTCAAAAACTACTGAGATTTTAAGGCCCAGGGTACAAACCATACCCAAGAAACCGATGACCCTATCTCAGGCACCTGTTTCCTTGCCTCAGTCTCAAATGCTTAAAATGGCGGAAGACCTTATCATGCTGATCAGGGGAAGCCAGGCTACCCCCTCCAAAAGAAAAAGTTCTGTCCTCGGTAGTTTTGTCTAAACAGAAGTCTGATGACTCTGATGCATCTGAATATGAAGACATGCAACCCCTCTCTGCTTATGAGGATTCTAATGCAGAGGATTCTATTCCTTCAGCCTCTCCACCCGAGGACTTTTCCTTTGGGGAAACCCTTCATACCTTAAGGGAGCATTTCCAGCGGCAATGTCAGGACTAACCTCAGTCTAAAAAGAGACTTAAGGAATTCTTAGATCTTCCACAGCACAGATCCCAGGCCATTCCCTCAGTCCTGGATGTTGTGGACGATGTTTTCCTGGAATCCAGTTTGACTCCTGCCACCCTCTCTCCTGCACCCAAAAAACCTGACAGGTATTACAGAGTTCCTGACTCGCACAAATTTATTTTCAAAAATCCTACTGCTGACCCTGAGGTAATTTCTCTAGGGAGTAAAGGAATTAAAGCAACCTCTGCTAAGAATCCCACCCCCTCAGATAGGGATTCCCGAGTACTAGACAGATGGGGTAAAAAAGTATACACCTCTGCTACTCTTGATATCAGAGCACTAAATTGCCAGTTCCATATGCTAAAATTTCAGCAACATACCTTGGAACTCCGAAAACAAAAAGTGTCTTCATTTCATGCTTGTGCAGTATCTAAAAAGAGTTACAAGAGTTAATGCATTCTGCAAGTCAAGTGACTAAGCACAACTTACACTGTGATTTTGATGCCCTAGAAGCTTCTTGCTGAGCAGCAGTCACCAGTTCTGTCCTTAAAAGGCATGCATGGCTTAAGGAACAGCCCTTGCCAGACCATGTTAAAGCTAATATTGGATGCAACTTTGCACAAAGACAACCTATTTGGCACTAAGGCAGAGGAGGTCTTAAAAAGATGGAAGAAAAAGCTAAATCTATGCAGACAGTTAAGGATTTCCTACAATTGTCAGATTCCAGTTTTTATATGGAAATGAGCATCGATCCTACCCTTTCTTTCAAGGGTGAAGTGGATTCTTTTCTAGATTTGGCAGCAGACCAAGGTATTATAAGTGAACGGGTAGCTAAACAGCTTAAGGTGGATGAACCAACTCCACAATATATATATTTGCTGCCTAAAATACATAAGGATCCACTTCATCCTCCTGGTAGACCGATCGTGTCAGGCAGAGGGTCCTTAACAGAGCCTTTGTCATCTTTTCTTACACATTATTTACAACCTTTACTGAAGCAAATTAGATCCCGTATAAAAGATACTACAGAATTTCTTAAGATCATTGAAGATTCCCAACTGGAACCGAATTGGTGGCTCTGTACATTGGATGTGGCCTCCCTATATACAAATATCCCTCATGATGTGGGGATTCAGGCTGTATCATATTGGCTATACAAATCAGACTTGTACTCTACGGGCTTTAACAATTTTTTGATAAAATTGACAGAAATTGTGTTACGTAAAAATATCTTTTACTACAAAGGGAAAGTATAGTGGCAAATCAAGGGCACAGCAATGGGGGCATCGTTTGCTCCCATATACGCAGATCTTTTTATGGGATATTACGAAGCAACATTTATATACGATGTTCAGCATAATATAAACATCCAGCATCTGGCTATCTGGCGCAGATATCTAGATGACTGTTGGATGGTGTGGCGTGGAGAATTGGATCAGTTGTCTGACTTTGTAACATATTTGAATAACAACTCTTTTGGTATTAAATTTACTGCCAACATTGAATATGATAAGATTGTCTTTTTAGACGTAATAGTTAGACTTTCAGACAACACTTTAGCTACTTCGGTTCATCGCAAATTCCCTCAATATAACACATTACTACATGCTCAAAGTTCCCATCCACTCCACATCATCTGTAATATCCCCAAATCCCAGTTTATGCGGATTAGACGTATCTGCTCTTCTGAACCAGATTATGCCAATTGCAGTCTCGAAATGTCACAAAGATTTATTAATCGTGGTTACGATCAACACAATCTTTCTCATATTATGGATCAAACTAATAGGCTTACACGTACAGATCTATTACAATATAAATCAATGGATAGGGTATCTTCTGTAACAGGTTCTGATTCATCTTTGAGGCTAGTAACCACTTATGGGACTAACACCAACAAGTTTAGAGACATTATCAATCAACACTGGGACATTTTACTATCACATGACTATCTGAACAATATTTTACCCAAACAATGTTCATTTTCATATCGTAGAGGAATAAATCTTAATTCATACTTAACCCACTACAAGAGATATATTCCCCATATTTCATATCAAACAACTTTATTTGGGGATGTACTTGTGGGTTGCTTCCCATGTGGCCACTGTACTGCTTGTCAACATATACATAAAACAACTGAGTTTACAAGCAAAAATACTTCTCATGTGTTTAATATCAGAATTTTTGCTAATTGCAGTTCAGATTGGGTGGTATATTTAGCAACGTGCACTTGCTCTGCCTTCTATATTGGCCAGACATCTAGGCCTGTAAAATTTAGAATAGGGGAGCATATGAGTGCTATTAGGAATAAACGGCCAACCAATGCACTGTATAAACACGTTATGGATCACCCATCTGCTGTTTCCAAATTTGCCATTATTGACAGGATTACACTACATAGAAGTTTTAAAGCAGGGTGGCACACCAAACTTAATTACATGGAAAATATGTGGATTATCAAATTGGGTGGACTTTTTAGGCCTGGACTAAATGAATCTGAATAATAGAGTTTAAATAGAATGTATTTTGTAATTTTATACATTTCTGTATCTTGGTAGTAGGATAGTAATATGTATGGTTTATTATTACACACCATATATATTTAGATGTAGGTAATTAGTATCACTTGTTTTTTTATGTTAATGTGATAGAATAATTATAAACATCAAAGAGAGAATTTATCTCTATGTCTGTTATAGATGTGTATGTCCCTTTAAGGACTCTAGTATATATATATATATAAATTTATATTTATATATATATATATATATATATATATATATATATATATATATATATATATATATATACACCCAAGTGGATATGGTGGAAACTTTCATTAATTAAATGTTGTAGCATTGAGAAATGCTGTTTTTAGCTGAAACCGGTTTGCTTTTGGTTTTTGTAATGGTTTATAACCATTACAATCAGATTTAATAATAAATAATCGAACAATCCTTCACGTGCTGGTCCATTTTGTGTTTCAAACGGTTTTTTGGGACCGCACACGTTGTCTTGCGTGCGTGAACTTCTTGGATGCAATTTCCTACAGATCCAGCCACCCAGGTTCAGCAGGCATTGCCCCTGCAAGCACTGGTCCTTTCCTGCTCCCACCAGGTCATTTCAGCCCAGACCCCCCAGGCAGCAACCACAGGGAATGCAGAGATCAAAACAGTGGAATTCCTTCACTTCAAAACCAGGGAGTTCTAAGCCACCCCATCATGGTAAGAACTCACAATGACTGTCCTCCCCCACCCCCTCCCTCTGCCCACCTTCACTTACCCCTAGGAGGAAAACTCTCCTTTCACCCAAGCACCTGGGCCACCATTACCAACGACCGCTGGGTCCTCAACATAGTGTCCCAGGGATACACATTTTCTTTCCACATTCTTCCAACCCCAAAAGGGTTCCCAGATCTATCTCCAAACCAGTGGACAGAAACACAAAAACAAGTCCTTTCCCTGCTCTCTATGAGGGTACTAGAGCACGTTCCTGCAGAACATATAGGCCAATGTTTCTACTCCAGACTTTTCTGGTACCCAGAAAATAGGGCACCTGGTGCACTGTCCTTGATCTATCCATTCTAAACACCTTCCTGGTGATACCAAAATTCAAAATGCTCACCCTCCAGCAACTGCTACCCATTCTGTCCAAGGATGCTTGCTAGCCATCCTAGACCTAAAAGAGGCCTACCTCCACATTCTTATCAGGGAATTGTGCAGGAAATATCTACGTTTCAGGGCAGGATCTCTGCACTTTCAGTTCTCTGCACTTCCCTTTGGCTTATCTACTGTTCCCAGAGTTTTCACAAAATGTCTGGCTCCCACCATTGCCTTTTGCAGACAAAGGAATATCCAAATTTACCCATACTTAGATGACTGCCTAATTCAGGCAGAGAGTCAGGAAAAGTTGCTCAAGCACCTGGCCTTTGTAAAGTCCCTACTGACCTCCCTAGGGTACACTATCAATGAAAAGAAATCCAAACTAGTACCCACACAAAGGATTATATTCCTGGGAGCAAGCCTGGACACAGCATCCCAGATGACATTCCTTACACCAGAAAAGCAAACTTACCTGACAGCCTACTTCTGTCAACTAGCCATCAGACCCCAGTTATCTGCTAGGAAAATCCTGCAAGCTCTGGGGTTCATGGCATCTTGCATTCTACTCATTCCATATGCCAGATTGCATATGAGGAAACTTCCGTGGTACCTAAAAAGCCTTTGGTGTCAACACTCTCAAGACCTGGAAACTCTTACACCAATGATACCTTGCCTAAGGAAAGATTTTCTTTGGTGGGCAGCAGCATGCTCCCACAACAAGGGACTACCTTTCTCACCACCCTCCCTGCCACCCAGACCTTCACCACAGACGCATCAGACTATGCCTGGGGTGCACACCTGGATGACAGGTGCATACAGGGCCAATGGAGCCCACAGCAAATCCATCTGCACATCAACCAAAAAGAGATGTTACCTGTCCAGCATGCATTGACAGCTTTCAGGTCCCTTCTCTCCCCAGGGGCCCTCCTGATCAAAACAGACAACACCACCATGATGTGGTATATCAACAAGCAGGGAGGGACTCACCCCTACCCTCTATGCAGGCTGGCCATGACCCTTTGGCACACAGCTTCTGCCATGCAACTCCACCTGTGAGCACAATTCCTGCCAGGTTCTCTAAACTATCTGGCAGACCACTTAAGCAGAAATCTTCTGGACCCACACAAGTGGCAGCTAGACAAAAGAACCTTCACCCTAATAACTCAGAAATGGGGCACCCCAAAGATCGACCTCTTTGCCTCCCACACCAATCATCAGCTCAGCAACTTCTGCACCAGGAAGCATCACTGCATGGCTTGGAAAGTGGATGCCCTATCCTTCCCCTGGGTCAATCTATCTGTCTATACATTTCCTCTACTAACTCTCATCACCAGGGTACTGCTCAAAATAAGGGATGAAAAACCAAGGACAGTTCTTATTGCTCCAGACTGGCCTCGCCAGCACTGGTACCCACTGCTGTGCAGTCTGTCCCCACTGCCACCATGACATCTCACTCAGACCCCAACCCTCCTGACCCAGAGGGAAGGAGAATTTATGCATCCCCAATTGCAGACCCTCAGTTTGGCAGCCTGGCTTATTCCCTGACCACTGATCAATCTGCCAACCTCAGTAAACAGGTTCTAGATGTTATACATGAGGCCAGACACTCTAGCACTAGAAAGTCTTATGCTGACAAATGGAAAAGGTTCTTGCACCTGGATTCAGGCTAAGGGAGCCAATACAGCATAGCCCTCCCTACCTCTCATCCTGGATTACCTAGATGACCTGCTGCACAGTGGTCTCTCTTTTTCTCTATTAAAATTCATGCCTCTGCAGTCTCTGCTCATTTCCACACTGAACAGCCCCTTTTCTCACACCCTCTGATCAAACAATTCCTAAGAAGGGCTAGCAACTTAAGGCCACCCAGAAGAGCACCTACCCCAGCTTTGGACCTTATCTTTGTGTTGGAAAAACTCACCCTGCCCCCCCCCCCCTTTGAACCAGCATCTTCAGCAGAGTTAAAATTTCTCTCCTGGAAGAAAAGCTTTTCTTCTGGCCATCACTTCAGCCAGAAGAGTCTCCAAGCTACAAGCACTTATGGCTGTGGAGCCTTTCATCATCTTCCATGCTGACTGGGTTTCCCTCAGGACTAACCCATCCTTCATACCCAAAGTGGTGTCCAGTGTGGCTCTCAACCAAGCCATTCATTTGCCCACCTTTTTCCCTAACCCACAAAATAAGGGGGAATGGATCCTGCACTCTCTAGATGAGCACAGACAGCTCTGATTATATCTGGACAGGACTAAATCATTCAGAAAGTTTGATCAATTACTGGTTAGCTTTGCTGCAGGGGCAGAGGGCAAAGCCATCTTCAAACCAGCAATTTCTAAATGGATAGCACACTGCATCAATTTCTGTTACAAGCAACACGGAAAAACTCCTCCTAAGGGGGTCAGGACACACTCCACCAGAGCAGCCTCCACCTCTGCAGCTTTCCTCAGAGGAGTCCCCACCAGGGACATCCTGGAGGCTGCCACCTGGACATCTGTTCACACTTTAACCAAGCATTACCACCTGCCTATCTTCTCCAAATCCAGGGCAGGCTTTGCCACTGCAGTCTTGCAGGGCATCCTAGCCAGCCCCTAGTCTCCTTGACTGCCTCCACCCTTTTCCTCAGCTTTGGAAATCAACCCAAATGTGATGACTGCAACAGTGAAACAAGAAGAACATAATACAGTTGTGTACACTTACCATAAATGTAGATGTTCGAGTGTATTCACTGTTTCAGTCCTGGTTTCCCTCCCTCCATCCCCCTATTCTCTTTCTTTCTCTCCTTACAAGGAACTTTTTGGTATTTACTTTCTACTGGTGGGGTTCTTAAACCATAACCTAGCTCCCACTTGGGGGCTCCTGACAGGGCAAGAAAATTTGATGTAATTGTGTCAGTTGGCTTACTTTATACTACTGATGACATGACGTCAGTCCTGAAGTGACAGCAACCGATGCAGAAATACTAAGCCTCTGGTATTCGGGGCTACCCTGGCAGGGATAACCCAAATGTGATGACTGCAACAGTGAATACACTCGAACATCTGCATTTGTGGTAAGTGTACTCAACTGTACTTTCTTTGTCACATGCTGCCGCAAGGAGCGACAGATCCAGTTTCTCCTTCCCAGGTAGGCAGAAGGTTTTATTCAAGGATGTTTCTAGTGGCAAATAAAGAAAATGCTTTGGGATCATTTCTGGATATTTTTTTCCTAAACCTGTTTGTGATAGTGCTTTATTTCAAAAATGTTGTCACTTTACAACCAGTTACCTCTTTTTTGTCTTTGAAGTTTCCTGTTAACACTAGACTTAAAAGATGCTTATCATAACATCCCTATTCATCCTGACTTCAGATGTTTCTTAAGTATATGATGTCCTTTTCATTCTTCCTCAATGAGTGGCTTACGGATCCTATCCTCGGATCTGACTCTGCCGAATACTTCAGACTCTGGATCCAAAACTCAAGCTCCTCCTTCTGCCCATAATGCCTGAGTCCATCCCCAGTACCTCACATCTCATTTGCCACCATTGCACTCAGATGTAAGGTTCTTCTCTTGCAGCATTATTTACAGTTTTCAAGCTTTTGTGAGTAGAATTTTTTACTTTTCTTATCTAAAATGTTTCCTTTTTATATATATATATTGTTATCCATCCTCTTAGTCTTCATTTTTTCTTTGTCTGGAATATTTATACTATTTATGTAATTCCTTGAAACTACCATTGCTGGTATTTTGTCTTTGTTTACTTTTTTCTATCCCTCCTACCTTTTTAAATAGGGTAATTCTTTATTACCATTGGTGGTATTTTTTTCTAAAAAAAAAAAAATCCTATTCTTGATTTTCTCTGCCCTTCTTTTCTTTACTTTTCTACTGTTGTGGCTGACAGTTCAACAATTCAACAGGCTTTAAAATGCACTTCTTGTGGGCACAAAACTCTAAATCAGATGCCCACAAGGAGTGCATCTCTTGTTTAGGAGTAGCTCATTTGAATATAAACTGCTCTGTCTGTGCAGCTTTCAATTTGAGAGCAATGACAGGTAGAGTAAACTTATTCTTAAGGGTATACGTCCTCCCTCATCTTCCTCCTGTTCAGGAGCTCACACCTCCAGTAAGACACTGAAAGCCCCTTCAGAGTATAGGAAGCATTCACTGCCAAAGTCTCCCAACACTTCTAAAGTTTTGAAGCTATCAGATCAGACGTCTTTGGACCTGAAAAGTTTCACTCCAAATCCTAAGCCATTGGATCAGATTATCATCTCAGCAAGTCCTACGACTTAGATTATGGATCCAAAACTTTCAGATCTTAAGCCTAGTTCATCGTACTAGAGCTCATTCAACAAAGCTTCTCTTGGATCCTATCTCCCCCAGGCTCCATTCCCCTTTTATGCAGACACCCAAAAAGCACTCCAAACCACAGTCAACTACATCATCCATCAGGTCCGAGTCTATTTGAAGCAGATGTGGATAGAATGATGCAAAAGTTCCTCAGAGCTCATATCTAGGTGGGGGTTATCTTGGCTCTGCTCCTTATTGGATCCATGAGTCTTATGGCCACTACTCACACAGTCTTATGTCCTTTTCCAATCCATCCTTTGGTTTTGGAGCCCCAAGATCTGACAGCCCTGAAAGTTCTAGAGTCGGATCTGAAGAGAATTACTTCTTGGACTCCATTGGTATCCCTGACCAGTTCTGTTCCTGTGCCTTTAGATCAGAATGGGTCCCAGAGTGAGGATTTACTATGATGATGTTGGATTCATCCCTGCCCCTTGAAGCCCTGGAGCTAGACAGCTTGGGCCTGGTTCCCTCCTCCAGGCATGGATCAGGTCAGATACATAATCTACTTGTATTGGATCACTCGGCTGCATTGTGGGTGGCCACAGCTTCTCCTGGTCCATCTACCTTTGAGATTGTGGAAAGGACTTTTTTTCATTCTAGAGATCCGGTCCCTCACCCCTTGGATCCTCCCACCATCCCCTCTTCAGTTTCAAGCTCTGAGCCCGTCAGGCCTATTCCACAGGGACAGCCAGTTCCAGTTAGGTTCTAGTCAGTTCCTATGAAGGAACTTCCCCTCTCTTCTGACACCTACAAATCTCAGGGACCTTTCCAGAATCCACACAGAGACAACTCCTTCAGAGGCAGTGGAGGCAGTTCTATCAGTAAACGTCACCTTTGAGGCAGAGGAGGTCCATAAAGTCAGGGTTTCCGAGATTCCTTCCCAGATAAACTCTTTCAGCACTCCTGAAGAGCTGCCCAACTGCCCACCTTTGAAGGCAGTGAGGGGCTGCTTGTGCTTGCACTTGGACACCACGGCTTTTATAACAAAAAAATTAATGGGTGCTAAAAATATCCAGACGTTACTTCATACCAGTTTCCCAGCCCACATTCTCCAAAAGAATTAGGCTTCCAGATATTCCACCTGTCAAAGTAAGACTGGTGCGCAAGAAATTCAAAGGCTGCTAGACAAAAGAGTCATTCAGGAGGTCCCACCAGGCCAAACAGGATTTGGAACTTGTATTTCTTTCTAGTACCAAAAAAACAGGAGACCCGAGGTCAGTTTTGGATCTAAGCAAACTAAATCTGTTAATGAAAAAGACAAAGTTACAAATGGTCATGGTTCAATCCATTCTGCCATTTCTACACAAGGATAATTGGATGTGCTCCATAGATCTTCTGGATACGTACTATCACATCAAAATAGACAGGCGCTCCCAAAGACACTTACGCTTTTGGCTGGGAGCCAGTCACAAACAATTCAGAGTCCTGCTCTTTGGACTCACCCCAGCCACCAGGGTGTTCACCAAATGTATGGCAGTGGTGGCAGTTGACTTCAAACTAAAAAGATTCCAAGTGTTTCCATACCTAGATGACTGGCTGCTCATCACACCTGCCATGCTACAACAAGCCAGGGACTATTTGCTCCAGATTTGTCATTCACTAGGTAACACAGTCAATTATGCCAAATCAAACCTCACATGAGTGCAGAGTCTGGAGTTGGTGCACATCTGAACACAACAACACAAACTGCTTGCCTTCTTATTACGTAGACATACTCAGATCTCAGGTTCATCGACTTCTATCTCATCCAACTCCTCCAACCAGGCTAATTCCACAAGCTTTTGGGTCTGTGGAACAGCAATAGTTCGAGTTCCTTTAGCACACTAATTTATGTGTGTCCTTCAATGGACTCTAGCTGTTCAAAGATCTATTCTTCAACAACGATGAAGTACAAGTTGTCTGCACATACGGCAAGTACGGGGGCCAAACCAAACTAGAAATAGGTAAACAGACGGCCAGCACCAAAGTATAAGAAGCACAGCAGAATAAATAAAAATTATTTATTAGATGGTCCCAAACCGGTTCCAACCAATAACCATTCACCCTTACAATTATGTCATCACCTACATCGCATACAGACCCATTAACCCCAAAAGCATGTATCAACTAATGTCCATTAATATTTACTTATAAATTAAACCTCACAAAGTTTAATACATTTATTAAATTTTATAAATTTTATAAATGATTATTTTAATTATTATTAATTTATAAGTAAATATTAATGGACATTAGTTGATACATGCTTTTGGGGTTAATGGGTCTGTATGTGATGTAGGTGATGACATAAATGTAAAGCTGAATGGTTATTCGATGGATTGTCTTATTTAAATGTCATGGTTGTATTGATTTTGTGTAAACTTTCCACTGAATAAGGCAGTTTTGCTGAAACCGGTTTGGGACCATCTAATAAATAATTTTTATTTGTTCTGCTGTGCTTCTTACACTTTGGTGCTGGCCATTTGTTTACCTATTCTTCAACAACCTCTATCATTTCCAGTCAAGCTTTCACAAATATGCAAACACCATATCTACTGGTGGAGCCAGACACCCACTGGCCACAGTGACCACAGATGCCTCACATTTGGGGTTGGGGGCATTATTTGGGAGGGATGGTCCAAGGAATGTCAAGAGACCAATTTGTATATCAACATTCTGGAGGTTAGAGCAGTCCATTCAGCATTGCAGGCATTTTAAGATGCTCTAGGGACTATCGCAATTCAAATTGACATGTCTGTAGTCTGGTACATCTACAAACAAGGAGGGACTTGGTCTTACCCTCGATGCAGGAAGGCTATGAGAGTGTGGCAATGGGTGATCTTTTCCAACTGCTTTCCATTGTACTAGTGGACAAACTCAGCAGGTCCGTTCAGATGCCTCATGAGTAGTTTCTCAAACAATCAGTAATGGAGGAAATTTTCCTTTGTTGGGCCAACCTTGTGCTGACCTCTTTGTGTCCCCCTACAATAAATGCAGCAGGTATTTTGTCCTGATCCCCCCTCAGGGGAGTCACTGAGAGATACTTTAGTCCACACCATCCAGTTTCCTTTACACTTAGCCCCCACTTCCTTTGATCCAAAAATTTCTACTGAAAGCAGCTTGGTTGAAGAGCTCAGTCATCGTCATTGCTCCTTTCTGGCCTTGCCAGATGTGGTTCCCCTTCCTTTGGTTTCATCTTCATTTTCCTCCCTGGATACTGGCCCCAACTGCAGATCTACTCTCACACCCCTCAGGGATGAATCATCCCAGTATCCCAGCCCTCAAGCTAACCTCATGGTTACTCCAGTTCCCATAATAGCCAGACAGCCCAGGCTTTTCCCCCCAGTATGTACCAAAAACGTTTACAAGAGCTAATGGAAAAGATTCTCCCTTTGGGCATTAAGAAACACCAGCAACCCTTTTAATGCCCCTGTTTCTGCTGTTCTTGATTTTCTGGCTGCTGTTTTCAAAGAAGAAGCTAGTTTTTCCATGATTAAACTAGAGTTGGCAGCCATATGAAATTTTCATATAGAAGATAAAAATTATTGATCCGATGTTGTCATTTTCATTCATTCCTCAATGATTAGGTTCAGATCCAAACCTTAGATCCAACTTTGCCAATTTTTGCAGCTCATGGAACACTGAAAGCTCTCAAGCTCATCTCCTACCCATAATGCATTAGTCCCCACCATAACAAAGATCACGATGTTATGTGATCCTATCTCGCCTACATTCTGACTGATGGGTTCGGAGCCGATCCCTCGGCTCCGACTCGGCACGCTTATGCCAAAGAGCGAAGTCTCTTATTGGCTGAGCTTACTATATCCCAGGATGCACCACTACCAGTCCCCCAGATCTCGTTTGCCGCTAATCTGCGAAGACGTGGTCTCGAGCTGGCTGAGCTGAGTAGTAAATTTACTAACTTTTTTTCTGTCAGAATTTTGCTGTTCTTGTCATAAAAAGCTGTTTTAACGGCTATTCTTCACTTTGTGTGTGTTTGGAGTTTGTAAAAAGAACTTTGTTGTGTGATTGGGTTGAGTTTGGTTTGGGCCTCCTTCATCTTAGGGCCTTCCCGGTCATTCAACCTTACAGGGTTTCAAAGTACCCTTAGTATTTGGTGACGCTTTCTTTACCTAAGCGATAACTGTAAACCTATTAGTAAACAGAAAGTAAGTGTATTTTTCTGTCAAGGTTACTGATTTTTTGCCATAATGTCTCAAAATCCTAGGCCTTCGGGCTTTAAAAAATGCACCAAATGCAATTTCAAAATGTCTATCACAGACGATCACTCGCTCTGTGTGTATTGTTTGGGTGCAAAACACTTACAGGAGTCATGCAGTGTGTGTCACGCTTTTTCCTCAAGGGTCCTCCAGGAGAGGAAAAATAAACTGATTCTTAAAGGGTTAATAAAACCTTCCTTTGAAGAAGCCTTGGCATCCTCTCCTTCTCCGGCTAAAAAGAAAAGGGCGTCGGCTCCGACCAGCCCGTCGGATCCGACCGCCAAAAGACTTAGGCAGGCTTCTCCTTCGGCTCCAAGGACTTCGGAGCCGAGGGCGGAACGGTCTGCCTCGATGCCACCAGTCTCGACTCCTCTGGTTTGGAGCCGATGGCTGGGGCATCGAGGCGGGTCACCTTCGTCGGCTCCACTGGTCTCGGAGCCGACAAGGGTTGCCCGCTCAGACACTTCCTCCTCGGCGCCGAAGTCCACCTCGGCACCGATGGAATCTAGTGTGGGTATTCCTTCGGCGCCGATAGTCATCGGGTCGCCTCGGAGCCGGTCCCCTAGCCCTTTGGGGCCATTGGAGAGGCCATCTCGAACCCGTTCAGTATCCTCTCGGTCTTCGAGGATGTCGGATTCAGATATAGACAGGGTGCTCCAAAGACTGTTCCAGTCCCCAGTCTTCCAAAAATTTTTTTCGGCTCCGACCCAGTTGGCTTCGGAGCCGATAGCCCAGGCCCATCCCATTGCTATTCCTCCTCCGACCGCTTCGGCTCCGTCGGAGCAGGTGCTGTTGGAGCCGGTGGAGATCTTAGGGTCGGCTTCGACCCTTACTCCAACCCGGGCCTTCGGGTCCGAGTTTGGTACACGGACTTCTTCGGCTGGACCCGGGGGTGATGTTTCGGGACCTATGCTTTCGGTTCCGAGCCTCCCTCTCGGTGCTTTGGCTGCGGGACTTCCGTCGGCTATCATGGCTCGGGACCGGACACTCCCAGGATTCTGGGGTCCGGCTTTCAGAGCTATGAGGAGTGCCTTGGCCAAGTCTTCTTGACCATCTCTCCGGCTTTACCGCACCTTCCCTGGGCGTGGAGACTGGGTCTTTGGCAGTTCCCTGTCCGTAGGCAGCGGAGCCCCTGGGCCTGAGGTTACCCCCATTGGGGTTCCCTCCTCCTGAGGGTTCTTCGAGTTGTCTTCGAGGAACCCCCAAGGAAGAGATCGTGCAAGAGGAAGCACGTGGACTCCCCCGAGTCTATTACATCAGACACTGATCTTGATGATGCAGAGGGGTCCCAAGTCGTCCTCGGATGATGTCTCATTTGCAGACATCTTAGAGATCCTCAAACAACGAGGCGGCTGGATATCCAAACCCCCCTCTGCTGATGAGTCAGTGCTCCTCAAGGCCTTTGGGGCTCAGCCCTCCGCCTCCTGGGTGTCTCCGCCCTTCGAGCTTCTGGATTTAGTTTGTCGAAGGCGTGGGAACATCCAGATACCGTGGAACCAGTCCCTTCTCGTCCTAATAAATTTTTGTCTGCCCCACCCGAGAAGGAGTTCCTCACTAAAGGCGTGGCTGTAGATGCCATGGTGGTGGCATCTGCTACACAACAGGACGTGGCAGAGGCTTCAACGTCCGTCCATCCTCCTAATAAGGAGTCTAGGAGCATGGACAGGTACGGGAAGCGCACCCTGACTTCAGCAGCCTTTACTTTAAGGTCTCTGAATTATTTGGCACATTTTACCAGGCTTCAGAGGGATCTGGTCAAGGAGCTGTCAGATTCCCTCTCGGGTAACCTACCTGAGCAGCTAGCCTAGTCGGTTAGCTCTCAGTTGGCTATCCTTACGTCAATTTCTAACTCGTCCATGAGGCTCATTTCCTATGCGGCCGAAGGCGGTAGAGCGGCAGGCACAGGCGTGGCTCTACGGAGACAAGCCTGGCTCCGCTTGTGTCAGTTTGTGGAGGCCTTCAAGTCTTCCTTCGCTGACGCTCCCTTTGATGGGTCCTCTTTGTTTGGACCTAAGGTTAAAGACACCCTTACCCGCTGTGAGCAAGAGGGAAAAACTTTATCTGCCGTAGGTGCCCGTTATTCCACTCCCTTTCGGCCTTATCCCAAGGCTAAAGGAGGGGGGAAGATGTGGTTCCGTAAATCACGTAAGTTTTTCCCCCAACAGCAGGAAGATTCCCCTTCCAGAGGCAGAGGACGGGGAAATTTTTCTGGGAGACGCCGTCCCAGAGGCGGCAGAGGGCCCGCAATTCTGGAGACCGCGAGTCCTTTCGTGGCTCTTCAGCCTCCCACACATCATGAGGGATTGCCCGGCTGTGCCAGTCGGGTGTCATTTTGCCAAGCACCTAAAAGCCTGGGAGTCAATCACTCAGGACAGATGGGTGCTTCGGATCATTGCCGGAGGTTACACCATCCCATTCACATACTCACCTCCACCGTCCAAAAAAATCCCGGACCCACCACCCAGTCAAAGGGAAATTGCAGCCGCAGAAGCTTTAAAGCTGCTAGAAAAAGGAGTCATCCAACTGGTCCCCACAGACCAGATCGGATCCGGAAATTACTCCAGGTTCTTTTTAGTGCCAAAAAAGACAGGGGACCTGAGACCAATATTGGATCTCAGCAGACTGAACCAATCCGTCACGAAATCCAAATTCTGAATGGTCACGTTACAATCCATTCTCCCATTGTTGGAGAAGGATGTTTGGATGTGCTCCATAGACCTCAAGGACGCCTATTATCACATACCGATACATCAGGCGTCCAGGAGGTATCTGCGCTTCAGCCTGGGAGTCAGTCATTACCAATTTTGTGCACTGCCCTTTGGTCTCACCACAGCCCCCAGGGTGTTCACCAAGTGTTTGGCAGTAGTGACGGCTCACCTGAGAAGTCTTGGATTCCAAGTGTTTCCCTATCTGGACGACTGGCTCCTGACTGCCACCACCAGGCATCTACTAATGGACAACCTCAAAGCCACCATCTCCTGGGTGCTACCCTGGGGATTACATTCAATTGGTCAAAGTCTGTCTTGCTGCCCTCTCAGCGCATAAGGTTCATAGGAGCAGAGATAGACTCAAAATTGATGCGTTTTCTTCCTACCGAAAGGATCCAAACTTTACAGGGCCAAGTTCAAGCTCTGATTTCAAGATCCAAAGCCCCAGCCAGGATGGTTCTACAAGTTTTAGGTTCAATGTCTGCCACAGTTCTTTTAGTTCCTCTGGCAAGATTGCACATGAGGATTCTTCAGTGGCTATTGTCAACTCAATGGTCCTTTCAGGACCTTCCCCTCAATCATCCCATCATGATTACAGAAACATGCAAACGGGACCTTCGCTGGTGGCTTCAGACATCCAATCTAAATCAAGGAAGTCCTTTTGTTATTCCCTCTCCAGTGGTCACCCTGACGACAGATGCCTCCCAGACAGGGTGGGGGGGGGCATTGTCTGGGCAGGTTAGTTCAGGGATCCTGGCTTCCAGACTAAACTCTTCTCCACATCAATGTATTGGAGATGAGGGCGGTACTTCTATCCCTACAGGCCTTACACAGGTTTCTCCCTCAGGGCATAATCGCCATCCACACAGACAACATGTCGGTGGTCTGGTACCTAAACAAGCAAGGAGGGACCAGATCTTACCCCTTTGCAGAGAGGCCATGAGGGTGTGGGAATGGGCGGTAGCTACCAGCCGTTTCTTGGTAGCGACCCACATTCCGGGAAAATCGAATATACTGGCAGACAGATTAAGCAGGACAATTCTCTCTCCTCACGAGTGGTCCTTAAACAAAACAGTAGCAGATCAGGTTTTCCGGAGATGGGGGACACCGTGCTGCGACCTATTTGCAACTCCACTCAACACCAAGTGCAAAAGGTTCTTCTCCTTGACTCCACATCAAGGAGTACCAGCTATGGATGCTCTAGCACAACCTTGGCCAACAGGGCTACTTTATGCCTTTCCTCCGATTCCACTTCTCTCCAAAGTCATTCAAAAGCTTCTCAATTGGGGTCCAATGATACTGATTGCCCCATACTGGCCTCGTCAGGTATGGTTTCCTTACCTGAAGAAACATGCGGTGGACGATCCATGGACTTTAGACCTAATTCCGGACCTGTTAATTCATCAGTCGGGACAACAGCACCAGTCCCTTCACTCCTTGAAGTTGACAGCTTGGTTCCTCCACTTCCGACTTTAGTCAGAAGTCACACACTAGACCCGGAAGTTATTCACATTTTATCTTCGGCCCACAAACCCACCACTAAGAAATTGTACCTCAGTAAGTGGAAGAGGTTTGCTATCTGGGCTCAACTCAGGGCTTAGACCCTATCACTGCTCCTATCCCAGAGGTTTTGAAATTCTTAACATCCCTGTTTAATCAAGGATCTTCTGTCTCTACTATTAAAGTCCAACTAGCGGCTATCTCTAAATTTCACGAGTCCATGGATCTTCCATTGATGAGCAGCAGACTATGCAAAACTTTCATTAAAGGTGCGGGTCTGTTAAGACCCCCAGTTTTTCATCCTGCCCCTCCATGGGATCTAGATTTAGTGCTTCGTGCATTGACATCTTCCCCTTTCGAACCGGCTGCTACATGTGAGTTAAAATATCTGTCTTGGAAAACTGCCTTCTTAGTTGCAATTACTTCTGCAAGAAGAGTTTCAGAGCTTCAAGCCCTGTCTATTAAACCACCGTACTTGATTTTCCACAAGGATAGAGTATCACTCAGGCCTAATCCATCCTTTGTCCCTTAGGTCTGTTCTAATCTCTGTCTCCAACAGTCTCTAGAGCTACCAGTTTTCTTCCCAAAATTCTCCAATGAAGCAGAATACACTCTCCATAAATTGGATGTTCACAGGCAATTGCGCTTCTATTTAGACAGGACTCAGCAACTTCGTAAGTCAGACCAGTTGTTTGTGTCCTTCTCAGACAATAAATTGGGTAAAACCATCACAAAAGCTACTATCTCCAAATGGATTAGAGATTGCATAACTCAGGCTTATTCTTCTTCGAATAAGCAACTTACAACATCTATCAAAGCTCACTCTACCAGAGCTATGGCTACTTCTATAGCCTTTCATTCCAAGCTCGCTATATCGGAGATTTGTGCTGCTACTTGGTCCAATCCGCACACTTTCATTTCCCACTATAAATTGGATGTGGCATCTAAAGGACGAGCATCATTTGGTTCCACGGTACTCAGGAGTGTTTTCCAGTGAGCCACCCAGGATTCAGGTGCTAGGGACGCTGTCCCATCAGTCAGAATGTAGGCGAGATAGGATCACATAACATCTTTTAGTTATGTACTCACCATAACTTCAGATGTTTGGGATCCATCTCGCCACATTCCTAATACCCACCCTCCTTCCCCCTGCCTTGGAGATCAGAAGAGATTGAACGGTTTGAGTTCTACTGTTTTTATCTTGTTCATCTGACGATGTTATATAATCAGAGCGTGCATGTGTGCATGTATGCGGACAAACTAGATCTGGGGGACTGGTAGTGGTGCATCCTGGGATATAGTAAGCTCAGCCAATAAGAGACTTCGCTCTTTGGCATAAGCGTGCCGAGTCGGAGCCGAGGGATCGGCTCCGAACCCATCAGTCAGAATGTAGGCGAGATGGATCCCAAACATCTGAAGTTATGGTGAGTACATAACTAAAAGTTTTCTGCCTTTGCGTACAGATGTGGTTGCAGTTAGCCCTTGAGCTTTTGTGATATTTGTGAGTAGAAAAGCAGATTAATACATTTTTCTTTTATCTTTTTCTTTAATGGCCCACTCTTACCCTTTCTACACTCTTTAGTGTAACTTTATTACAATTGTTAGTATTTTATTTATGCTTACTTTCCTAATAACTTAGCAGTAGTCTCAGTTAACACCATTCTTAATCTTTTCTCCCCTTAATAGATTCCTTAAAAAAAAAAAAAAAAAAAAACGTTCATTTTCCTTTTCTCTTAGAAATGTAGTTTTTGGATACAAATGGCTGAAAAACCAGCAGGTTTTAAAATATGCAAAGCCTGTGGCTGCAAGATAGCTTTGTCAAATGGACATGACTGGAGCAGTTACTATTTAGGCCCAGATCATTTGAATATGTACTGTGATATTTATAAGGTTTTTATTCCACTGGCCGTAGTGTTTAGAAAAAATAAGCTTATTTTGAAGAGTTTGCTGCCTTCATCTTTTTCTCAGACAGTACCTGGGGTTCAACCCCCGTAAGAAAACAGACAAGAATGAGGCAAAGAACTGTCCTTTGGACCTTTCTGGATCTGCTGCTCCGAGCTCAGCTACTGGTATAGAACCTCCTAAAAAACTAAATTATGGGACCCGAGGAAGTCTGCTCTGAAGGCAAAACACTCGGATTCTACATCTTCCAAAGCCAAATCTGCATCATCGGATGAGACCCACTCAGATCCAAAATATTCTCCTTGGAGCTATTTTGAGTCATCTCTGGATCCCGTTCCCTCCCGTCTCCCATCCCCTTTCCTGAAGAAACACCACCACTGCAGGACCTCATCTATTGAATCATCTTCTTGATCCTCCAGACGTTTGAAGCAGATGTGGATAGGATGATAAGGACATTTCTTTCAATGTAAATAGAAATGGGGGTTCTCTAGGCTCCTAACCCATCAGGTTCAAGGACCTTCACAAGTACTACTGCAGCAATGCTGTCTCCTCTGATCCGACCTTCAATTTCATTGCAGATGGAACTGAGAGTCCCAGATCCATCCTTATTGGATCCAAAGTTTGTCCTATCTTCTACTCTGGTACTGTGTGTGAGTGGAGTGGCTCTGAGCACATTGGAGCTGGATGACTCTCAGAGTCATAACATCAGCACCAAATCTGGGGTGTTAGAGTAGACTCCAAGATTGAGTTGTCTCTGCCCCGCGGAACCTCAGCCTTTGACAGCTAGGCTGAAACCCCAGTTTGCTTTTGGTTTGGAGGGAGTCAGTGGTTTGGAAGCATGTCTTCTCAGAGTCATCGGCTACTTCCTTCCTGGGATGTTCTGACTTCAAGGTGGTGGACAGAGTTTTCTCTGCTCTTGGAGAAACGGCACATCTACCTTACTCAGTTTCCACTTCCCAAACCCACTTGTCTTTACATCAAGAGCCTCAACATACTACTCAACAAGGACAGCCAGCTGAAAGTCTCCCAGGAAACCCCTCTGGGTATATTGATTTCTTCCATTACTTCTCTGGAACATCCCACTGAGGAAGTCCCTTAGAAGATAAAGTGCAAGAGGAAGAACTTTGACTTCCCTCAAGAGTCTGTCACAGAAGATACTGATTTCAATGAGGGGGAAAGGTCCCCAAGATCACCACCTGATGATGTCTCCTTTGGAGACGTACTAGAGATCCTAAAACAAAAAGGTGGTTGGTCAACCGGCAACCCTTCCCAAGAGGAATCTGTATTACTGGAAGCCTTTGGGTCTTGGCCCATTTGCCTCCTGGGTGACTCCACCCACTGATGAGCTGACTGATTTGATCTCTCAGTGGGCATGAAAGGAGCCTGACTGCATTGAGCCGATCCCCAAAATGCCAAATAGGATTCCTGCAATGCTCAAGGATATGGAGTTTTGGAGTAAGGCAGTACCTGTGGATGCTATGGTCATAGCTGCGGCCACAAAGAAGGAACTTGCAGAACAAAGTTCCTCTGTTCATCATCTTAACAGGGAGTCTAGGTTTAAGGACAGATTTAGGAAGCATGTGTATGCTGCAGCAACCTTTGCATTTCAATCACCGAACTATTTGGCACACTTTACTAGACTTTAGAGGGATTTGATCACAAAACTCACCAAATCCTTCTCGGGGACCATTACTTCTGAGGCAAAAAGTTCTATTGCCTCACAGTTGGCTACCCTACAGTCCATTTCAAATTCGTCCATGAGGCTCATTTCACATGCAGCTGAAAGTACCTGAAGGACGCAGGTTTAGGTATTTCCATTAAGAGACATGCCTGGTTGTTCCTGTGTGATTTTTCAGAGCCCTTTAAGTCTTCCTTCATCAATGCTCCTTTTGACAGAAGTTCACTATTTGAGCCAAGGTTAAAGACGCACTATCCAGGTCTGAGCAGGAAGGTAAAACCCTGTGTGCTGTGAGCATACATTTTTTACCCCCCCCCCCAAAGGAGCTTTTCCAGGAATCAATGAAGTGTTTCAAAAATGTGGTTCAAAAAGTCATAGGGTTCCTTTCAATATCCATGTGGAGATAGTCCCCCCAGAGGCAGGACGAAACTCTAATGGAAGATGCCATCCATGCAGCAGAGGAGGTGGCCCACAGAACCATGGGTCTAGAGATACCTGCTCTGACAGATCCTACCAGTGTTCCTGAAAGAAGGCCCAATTGTCCACCTCTGGAGGAGTTGGAGGTTGTTTGTCCCTGCACCAGAGAGCCTGGCTACAGGTAACAAAAGATTCATGGGTGCAGAGGATTATTTCTAGAGGGTATATAATTCCTTTTTTCTTTCCTTCTCCCTGTACAGTAATCAAAATGTCTGCTCTTCCATCCAGTTAGATGAAAGCAGCAGCACTAGATATAAAAAAAGCTGCTAGAAAAAAGGTCATCCAAGAGGTCCCCCCAAACCAGAAATAGTCTGGAACTTACTCAAGATTCTTTTTAGTGCCAAAGAAAACAGAAGACTGGAGACCAATTTCAGATCTCCGCAATCTGAACAAGTCAGTTCAGCATACAAAGTTCTGAATTGTCTTGGTTCAGTCCATTTTGCCATTTCTGTAACAGAATGATTGCATGTGCTCAACAGATCTTCAGGATGCATAATATATCAAAATGAACATGCTTCTACCTGGAACCCTGTCATTACCAGTTCAGAGCTCTTCCC
Source organism: Protopterus annectens (assembly GCF_019279795.1). Classification (NCBI taxonomy): domain Eukaryota; kingdom Metazoa; phylum Chordata; order Ceratodontiformes; family Protopteridae; genus Protopterus; species Protopterus annectens. The sequence goes on from NC_056742.1 coordinate 153,131,954, forward strand.
TTTGGTCTTACCACAGCCCCCAGTATGTTTACCAAATGCATGGCAGTGGTATCAGCTCACTTGAGACTGCAAGGATTCCTGATGTTTCCTTATTTGAGTGATGGACTCATAACCACTCCAACAAGGCATCAGTTGATCAAAGCATGAATCATGTACTCCAGCTATGCTCTCAGCTAGGAATTACTATCAATCACAACAAATCTCAACTAACACCAACTCAGATATTGTAGTTTATAGGGGCTTTGTTCAACACGTCTTCCTTGACAGCCTCTTTTCCTTTTCCAAGGATTAAAAAGATATGATTCCAAGTCAAAAAGATTATTCAAAATTCTTATGTCTTGACACAGAAGATCCTTCAAACAGTGGGGTCAATGTCTGCTGTGATAGCTCTGGTTATGTTAGCAAGCTATCACATGAGAATCCTGCAGTGGACATCAGCAGCTTAGAAGTCTTTTCTCTGCCAGTCTTTATCCACCCAGATAAAGATAACTCAGGCATGCAAAAATTACCTCCTTTGGTGGATTTACTCAGATCAATTTCTTCAAGGTCACCCCTTCACTGTTCCTCATACCATGGACACTTCCTAAATCAGTTGGGGGCCACTTCTTGGGAAAGACAGCCCAAGGCACATGGTCTCCCAAAGAGGCCAATACACATATCAATGTCCTAGAAATGAGAGCTGTCCTTCTAGCATTGCAGACCTTCCAAGACACTCACCCCTCTGGGGCCATTGTAATTCAGACGGGCAATGTGTTAGTGGACTGGTACATCAGAAAGCAAGGAGGAACAAAATCTTACCTCCTTTGTCGAGAAGCACAGAGAGTATGGCAATAGACAATCTCATCCAATCGATTTCTGATAGCAATGCACATCCCAGGGAAATCTAACATGAAAGCAGACAAGCTGAGCAGGTACAGTCTAATGCCTCATGAGTGGTCTCTCAATATGAAAGTGGAGGAAAAAATTTTCCATTGATGGGGCCAACTTTGCTGCGATCTTTCTGCATTTCCCCTCACCAACTGCAACAAGTTCTTTGCCCTAATTCTTCCACCGGGGGAGTCACTGAGAGATGTTCTTCTCCACAATTGCCCCCCTGGTCTCCTCTACACCTTTGACCAAGTACCTCTAATCCCCAAATTTCTTCAAAAAGCATCACAACTGAAGAGGACAGTCATCCTCATTGTCCCTTATTGGCCTCATTAGATTTGAGTTCTCGTTCTTTGGCCTCATCTCCTTTGCCAGCCTTGCACTCTGGATCCAACTCTTGACCTCCTATCTCACCTGACAGACTCACTACACCTAGAAATTCTAGGCCTAAAGTTGACTGCATGGTTTCTCCAATTCTGCTCATAGCTAGACAGCCCAGGGTCTCCTCTCCTGTCCATCACATTCTCTTATAATCTCATACTGTTTCCACAAGAAAACTTTACACAATCAAATGGAAAAAGTTTGTTTTTTTGGGCACAGCAAAAAGATATTGACCTTTTTTCCACACCAATTCCAAAAGTTCTGAAGCTCCTAGCTGCAATTTTTAAAGAGAGAGCTAGTTCCTCAGCTGTTAAGGTACAACTAGCTGCCATTTCTATTTTTTTACATAGGAATCAATAGTTCAACTTTAGCCACTTCCAAACATTGTAAAGCTTTTATAAGGGTTGCCTTTGTTCTCAGACCTCCTTTTAAAGACTTCACTCCCCTGTGGGATTTGAGTTTAATGTTACAATACTTGACCAATCTCCCTTTGAACCATCAGCAGAGTGTGAACTAAAATATTTAACCTGGAAAACTGTTTTTTTAATGGCCATTACCTCTGCTAGAAGAGTCTCAGAACTTCAAGCCCTATCTTCTAATCCTGTTTATCAGATTTTTCATAAGGATTGGGTATCCTTAAGGACCAACCCATCCTTCATTCCTTCTTAAGGTGGTGTCAGAATCCAATGTCAATTAAACTATCAACCTGCCAGTCTTCTTTCTGAATTTCTCAAACAAAGGAGAATACATGTTGCACCTGTTAGATGTCCAAAGACAGTTATATTTTAACTTCATAGGACAAAGGCTTTCAGGAAATCAGATCAATTATTTGTCTCCTTTTTGGACTCAGAATTGGACAAACAAGTTACCAAAGTGAACTTAAACTTTCAGCAGTGTTTCCCGCCGAAATGTGTCCAGATACAAGTTTGCTGCATCTGGGTCTGTTTGTAGTGGCTGTTTGTTCTGACCACATTTTCTAGGCCATCCTTGATTAGAAAGAGCCCTTCTGCACTCTGTTGAGAGGACTGTGCTGATTGGAACCTGTCTGCCGAAGGGTGGTTGGTCTAGAACTTTGGAGTAAGCATCCTCATTGGTACTTTTGAACCTTTTTAAAGTTTTGTTTCAAGTTTTTAGCTTCTGTTATTTAAGCCCTGTGTTTGAGCAGGTTTCTGCTTGTTTGCCCATTGCACACTGCTGCATAATTGTGAACCAAAGCCAAACAGATAAATTCACCAAATTTTCCCCTTCCACCAGTTGTAGCACATTAGTGTAGCCCTCATCCTTAGTACTCTTCCGGTCAAAAAAATAAATACTACTAGTGAGCTGTAACCTATTAAACCAGCAGCAAAAAGCCCTGGCAGAAATATCCAACCACTGTGCTCCTCCTTGATTGATCCTGAAAACCCCCCTTTTGTGATAAGAGTCTTCAACCTAGCATTATGGACAGTTGGACTACCCTTGTCTCTCCTGGCAACCTTGTTGACTTGGGCCTCTTGAGGCAGTGCGGTATTTGCCTCATGTACACTGACAGCCCTCTACTAATAACTCAGTCTAGTAAAGAGTGTAAGAGATGTATCTACACCAAGAATCTTGAATCTCTGCTCTCTCACACTTGAAACAGTAATACTGAAGAGGTTGTCAACCCATCCACCACTATTCATGCACATAGTACCACTACTCATACACGTAGTATGCACCAAACACAAAAATCAACATACATGGAGGTTCACTAAAAAAAACTTACTGAAACACCAAAGACTTGCAAAACACAAGACTGCTAAACTAACACAGTTCCCACAGCACCGATGACTCATAGTAACACCAGTGTCTCACCTACCAAGCCCATAAGGTGTACCACTCAAAAAACAAATTTGCTTGTCATTGGAGACTCCATTATGACACACACAGATGTCCCACCATCCAGGTTGGGCAAGGAGAAAGTCACACTCAGTTACCTGTCTGGTGCCAGGATTTGTCAGATCATGCATGCACGCAGGTCTCTCAGCAACAAGTACCATTATGACTCTGTCATAATTCACATTTTAGTGAATGACCTGAGACGTACCTCACTGGACTATATGAAGAGAGACATGATTGAGCTCTCTGAGTATACTTCCTAGGCAGGTATGTCCCTAGCCTTGAGCAGCATACTACTATCACCTAGAATGATGCCACAGTGTAAACAAAACATGATTGATTTCAATAATTGGATTATTTTTTGGTATCATTCAAAGGGGATCCAGTTCCTGTCAGCCTGGGAAGCAATGGTTGACAAATCTCACTGCTTTGCCAGAGACAGTTTGCACCTGGCACCACTAGGCTTTTGGCTGCTGGCAAAGGCTCTTGCCTCCCCCATAGTGCCTTTTTTAGGCAAGGTCTTGATAACAAACTTACCGATGTGAAATTTGCCAATCATAGAATAAGGGTCATGCTGCTTAATGCTAGGAGCTTGAACAAAAACTGTACACCCAGGAAGCACTTCTGGTTCAAGGTCTCAGAGAGTACTCTGGACTTGCAAGGCTACAATGGCTTCCATACCTTCAGACCGCAAAATGAGAACCAATGGAGGTGGTGTTCCAATCTACAGTAAAGATAAATTCATCTCCCGTCTAGTTAGACTAGGCAAATCCATGGAGTTAGTCCAAGTTCAGGTTACGGTGGGTAAAAACCTCATTCAGGTCCTAGCTAGTTATAGATTCCCCCTCCTTGGGTCATGACGCGCATGAAGCCTACTTGACCAAACTTAAGACAATCCAGATATTGCCAAATACTCTGGTTATTGTGGCTTTCAATTATCCCACCATCAACTGGGAAACCTATGCTAGCCGTAACTTGCTAGTACAAAAGTTACTTGACTTTAACTCAAATGCCCTGGAACAAATTGTTCTTCCCCCGACAAGAGGAACAAACCTGCTAGATCTGGTCCTCACTAAGATGTCAAACAGATGCACTGCCACAACTGTAGGACACTCAATTAAATCTGACCACAAATCAGTCAACTTCAAGCTGGCACTAGCACCAGAACTCACAAAGGGTGAAATCAGACCAAAAAACTTCAAGGCAAACTATACCCTCTTAGGTGAAGGTATAAATGCAT